>NC_081424.1:23142484-23305748 GCF_949786415.1 Peromyscus eremicus | reverse complement strand
CCTCTTGTCCATTTATGTTAGCTTGACATGGATTTTCTATTGTGGAAAATTGTTGTTATAATCCTTAAAATATGCTTAATTATCTAAGCATCTCCATTCACAGCAGATGTGAAGGGTTATCTGCAAAGAGGTGAAACAGAAATGTCATATACTTTTTATAATCAAGTGACAATGCACAGCTTTAAAGGAAAAATGAAGACAAGTAGGTTAAAAAATAAATTTGCACTTTCAAAAGCAAGGGTCCTTAAGTCAAACTGGAAGCCCAAGCATGGGCTGCTAAAGGTGAAGCAAGCTCTGCTGAGCCTTATGAGATGCTTAACATTCTTCCGCTGCCATCTACCCTGTCTCGGAGAGCTGCCCAGGATCTACTCTGAGGGGAAACTGTTCTTCACTTTTCCTGAAACCTTCTCTCATCCTTCCCAATGCAGATGAGTAAAAGCCAAGGCTCACCCTCCAACTGGCAAAGACACGTCTAATTTCCCTACCGTTGAGTCCACATGGGACTCTGGGATGATTGGTTTACGGCAATGCTGTAGGACAGCGACCAGGTCAGCTACAGTAGATGGACTGCCCACATTATCATACCATCTTTTGGCATCCATTTTTATAACTGATGCTAAGAATGAGAGCTGAGTGTGAACCATACATAGACGTTTTAAAATGCCCAGTATGAGAGATGAGCTGTCCTTTTCAATTCAGCTCAATTTCCAGTGGACCAAGGATTTGGATTTATACCCCAATCAAAATAGGCTCTGATACACTTTTATTAAATAGCTGGACAGGAGGGCAAGGGAGATGCCTCCGTGGAAAATTGCTTGCTGAGAAAGTAAACACAAGGACCAAAGTTTAGATCCTCAGCACTCCCATAAAATCTGGGGGGTGTGCTAGTCTCTAACTAACCCCAGCAGTAGGTAGGGCAGACACAGACCTATCCCAGTGGCCCCCAGGAGAGTTAGCCTAGCTGAAATGGCAATCTCCAAGGACCATGCCTCAAAGACAAAGTAGAAAGCAATAAGGGCAGTCACCAACATCAACCTCTGTTCCCTACCTGCACATGAGTGGATGAGTGTACATACCCATGCATACATGTACACACACATATACCCACACATACATGTACACACCCATACACCACATGTGTAAGTAAAATAAATGGCTAAACAAATACTCTCCTTACTTACTCATCTAGGAAATACAGCCATAATACCAATTCCATAGGTTGAAAAATATATGAGGCACCTGAACACATCTAGTCTGAGGCCTGGCATGTTACTCAGCAAAGGAGAGTTTTCCTTTCCTTAACATAGCCACTTCTATGGAGTGTATATTAACTACTCTCCCTTAAGCTCTCATTACAGGTCAAAGGGCATACCATAAGTTCGTGACTCCCATTATTGCCCTTAATCTACACACCCTCCTTTGGAAAACAGTCCCATGACTTATCTTCTCTAGACTCACAGCCTCTCCCACTAATGAGTTCCTTAAACACTAAATAAAAATGAATCTGTGTCCCAAGACACCCACTTTCCGCACCGCCTTTCACCTGTCACACTCAGATGAGTATTCAACAGCGACATGCTTCCCTGCCTCCTCTTGGGTTCGTCCTCACAGTCACAAGGCCATTCATTTTAACTCTCTTCTCGTCAAATCAAAAGCTCTTTTAACTGCCCTCCTGCTGTCACTCTTACACGGACGACGTGTGATTACATATACGTTCTGAAATTCTACCCACACTTGTTGCTATAGCAAGTCTCTTTTCAACTTTTCCTGGGCCCCCTGAGGCTCTCCCCACACTCTTCCGTTACTGCATTCTTACTATGGGAGGTCTCATCACACTCTATCCTACATACCAACACCAACTAAATGCTTATCCCCTGAGCTCTATACAATGGCCTCTTACATCTCACCTCACCTCTGATTTATCTTTTACACATAAAGTCGGCTCTTGTTTTCATATAAGGACACATTCTAAGGTTCTGAGGACAAAAAAAAAAAAAAATGAGGACATATAATCCAGAACACCCACCAAACCTGCTCCCATTCTCAAATTGTCCCATTCATAAATGGTGCCCCCTTGCAACCTCACACCAAGAACCAGAGACTCGTTCAGCATTCTGTACGTATATAACTCACCGGGGTCAATCATTTTCAGGCTCTAATATTTCTGGAATCAGAATATTATCTGTTCTTCTTCATTTGGGTGACTTAATTAATAGTTAGAAATATTGGCTTGGACCACCACAGTAGTCTATCTACCCACCTCAAATTGTAAGAGTGGAAAATGTCTATAACTTCCTGCTTCGTAGAATATGTGAAGGATGTAGTGAGTTGGTTTTATTTTCTGTCTAACTTTTCCCTCCTGTGCACAGTTCTGCTTCTGTCCCTCCACACACAGAATGGTGACAGACGTCCTTCTTCAAGGACAGAGGAACTGAGAGGCACAGCAGTTTCTGAGGAAGTGCCGCCTTCTGTAACTTCTTCTTTGGGCTTGATAGACATTTTACAAACCTTCAGAATGCAACAAAAATCCATCACGGCTGTAATAGGGCTGTTTTATTAGATTTGAAAGACCTCTTTGGGAAAGGCAGGCAAACAGGTCTTATTTTGTCTTTTGAGTTTACTATTACACCCTGCTCCAGAGGCTCCATTTATTTTCATTAAAAAAAAAAATAAATAAACAAACATAATAAGGTAATATAATTGCTTGAGCTATAAGCCATCCTATTTACACATGTGTGTGCATGGAAACAGAGAGAGAGAGAGAGAGAGAGAGAGAGAGAGAGAGAGAGAGAGAGAGAGAGAGAGAGATTGCTTTCTTTTCTCCCTGAAACATTTTAGTTCAGTGCATAAAAATTAATCTAGAAATAAGCAATTTTGTGATGCTTAGAATACAGACATGTACAGGAAGAATGTAGGACTCTTTCTTTTCCTCTGTGGTTTTATTTCTGTCAAACTGGGCCTTGGTTTCTCCTTTTATTTCATTCCCCAAATGAACACCTTCAGTAGCCTATGCTGAACATGAACACACACACACACACACACACACACACACACACACACACACGAGAGAGAGAGAGAGAGAGAGAGAGAGAGAGAGAGAGAGAGAGAGAGAGAGAGAGAGAGAGAGGCAGGCAGACAGGCAGAGATATGGTGTGTCTTTTCATCAGCAGAGCAAATGTTAGGTCTTATAAGGAATTTGGGAGTGTGTGGGGAGGATCCTAGAAGGACTTCCTGTCTGTCTGTCTGTCTGTCTGTCTGTCTGTCTGTCCTGTGCTCAGATACTTCAGCTGCTGCTCCAGCATGTCAGTGTCAACAATGTCCCGGCTCCACACTGCTTGTTCTAAAGCATCTCTGTCCCCCTGGTCCTCCTTCCTGCCTGAGAAATCCTGTTTCTAATTAATCCAGGCTTCTAGGTGAGATGGCTGTCTCCTGTTCAGAACAGACACAAACCTGAATCCACTTCATTCCCATCTCAGCATCTCTGAACCCCCTTCTGACCAAAAACAACACAATACATCAACAAAAACTAACAGCTCCTGGGCACTGTTATATTAAGATTCTGAGTGACTGAGGGACACAAATCATCATTTATGTAAAGTCCACAGCAAGAACCCTACCTGGGTAAATGCACAGAATGGCCATTTGCCATTAAGAGATGGAAAAAAAACTCATTTGAATAAAAAGTAGAAACTCTGTTTCATTTCTCAAAATCACTTCTACTTCTAGTAAGAAGAAAAATAATAACCACTTTTGGTTTTGCAGGTATGCACAGGAGTGTGACCTAGAACTTTTCGTGTGAAATGTCATCCACTCACAATGGCACAGAAGAGGTACATACAAAGTATATGATAATATGTGAGAACAACAGTATTTTAGAAAAGTGTGTACCAATGGGAGAAGTTTTGAAAGGAAGGCTTCAGTCTTGATTTTACCCATAATATGTGACTTTTAGAGATGTAATTACTGAATCTAGGGCCTTAGATTTCCCCACCTTCACTAGGAGATGCTTAATTATTATTTGCATGACATTTTAGCTAAGGAGGTTTCTTTCATTGTAGACTTTATCAATTGTATTTGACATTCAGAAAGGAATCCTTTTCTTCTTCTTCTTCTTCTTCTTCTTCTTCTTCTTCTTCTTCTTCTTCTTCTTCTTCTTCTTCTTCTTCTTCTTCCCCTTAGGTTGAACTTGTACACTAAAGGCATGGAAAACAACCAAATCTTCACTCAAGCCACGCAAAGTTGAGTGGTAGCAACATCTGGAAATACAAACTTCAAATGGATTTCCTTCTCATTTTAAATTCAGATTTAGTCTTGATTAAGCCTGGTTTGCTTTCATTTGCATAAAATAAACCATTAAGCAAGAAATATTAGCAAAAAATGTTGTAGCGTTTTTTTAGGAGTAGTTTGCTGTACTTGAACTTTGAAAGGAAGCTTTCCTGTGTGTGTGTGTGTGTGTGTGTGTGTGTGTGTGTGTGTGTGTGTATCTGTCTCTGTCTGTCAGTCATCTATCACACACACACACTGTACTAGGTAGTTTGGTGTATCAATGTGACACAAGCTAGAGTCATCAGAGGAAGGAGCCCCAGTTGAGGAAATGTCTCCATGAGATCCAGCTGTAAGGCATTTTCTCATTTAGTTCCATGGGGGAGGGCCCAGGCCATGGTGGGTGGTTCCATCCCTAAGCTGGTGGTCCTGGGTTCTAGAAGAAGGTGGGCTAAGTAAGCCATGGGAAGCGAGCCAGTGAGCAGCTCCCCTCCATGGCCTCTACTTCAGCTCCTGCCTCCAGGATCCTGCCCTGCTTGAGTTCCTGTCCTGACTTCCTTCAGTGATGAACAGCAATGTGGAGTATAAGCCAAATAAGCCATTTCCTCCCCAACTTGCTTTTTGATCATGGTGCATGTTGCAGCAATAGAAAACCTAACTAAGACACAGACACACACACACACACACACACACACACACACACACACACACACACCTACCTTACTCCTCTAGAACTTTCTACATTTTGTACATATAAAACTTTTACTAAAACTCCTATTATGTTCTATAAAAGAGGATCATAATTTTAATATGTAAGCAAGTAATTTCTTAGTTTAATATCTACCCAAAAGAAATGAAAACATGAGCTTACAAAGACTTACATGTGAATGTTCTTAGCACTGGAGTTCATAATAGCCCAAATTGACAACAACACTGAGCCAAAAAGATGGCTCAGGAGGTAAAAGCATTTGTCACCAAGGTGGCAGATAGGAGTTTGGTCCTAGGTAGATGACATGAACTTACTTCCCCAAGTTGTTCTCTAGCCTTCAGGTGCATGCTAACCGCACATTTGGACACACACACACACACACACACACACACACACACACACACACACACTTTATATATATATATATATATATATATATATATATATATATATATATATATATATATATATCATTAAAAGCATTCCTACCACCATAAATGGGGGCCAAGAACCTGAAGCTGGGTAGGTCACAGACCCTAGGAGAGAACCTACTACTATTATTCTGCTAAAATAACCAAGTACTAAAGCAACATCTAAAGACGTATTCCTATACCTAAGTGTGTCTGTCTCTCACCCCTCATCAGAGAAGTTTCTTTGTGCAGTAGAAGGTGAATAGCCCCCCGCCCCCCACAACTCATCCACACACAGAGAAAAAGCGGCGTTGAGTTCCGAGTACTTAATGGGACATCTGTGTCACATCTTCTCCTCTCAAGGCTCAGAGATAATCACTAAAGAGGGGTTGGAAAGATTGTAAGAACAAGAAGCAGAGATGACTATATCGAAGCAGTGCTTTCTGGGTACAACTGGATAGTTATGCATAAACTCATGGTAGCTCTGACTGCATGCGCAAGACCTCTCCAAGATTAAACCTGGCAAAACCCAAAATGAATGGGGAGATGGTCATAAAGTCCTACCCCTAATGGTGAAGTTATTGGCAACTGATAATGGGTGAGATGTGAGTCCCTGGAGGCTACCCATGTTCCAACACACGGTCTCGCAGGTAGCACTGTTGACTCATGGGTTTGAAAAAAGAACACCTCAAATTGAGAGAGAATCATGGGAAGAAGGAAAGAAACTGGAGGTGAAGGAATAGGGGCTGGACTCAATCAAACCACAAAATGTCCAGATGCACAACAACTGGAAAATGGACAAAATATGGTACGCCCACGCAATGAGAAATTACTCAGCAGTTAAAAAGGAATAAGTTATTGATGTCTACCAAATTACAGATGTTCCACAAATCATACTGCAAATGAATCCAGAAACCAAAGAACATATAATACATTATTTGTCTGAAATGTTTAGAGAAAGTAAGCCTGTAAGAACTTAAAAGTGGATGCACAATGTCCTGGAGTTGGGATGGAAATAGAAGACTACAAGTAGGCATGATGGATCTTACAAAGTGCTGAAGATTAAAACTAGATCATAATAATTATTATGCGTCTTGGTGAAAGTTCTAAAAATCATTAATAGGGGGTGACTTTCTAAAAATCATTTGCCTCTCAAGAGGGTAAATATTATGATGTGTAAATTTATAATCTATATCTCAATACATTTATTGTTTAAATCTGTAAAGCAAACTGCATAGGAATTTAAATAACTGCAATACTACTGGAAAAACAAATTGATCCATCATTAACTTAAACATATGCTTAAATTGACTAAAGAAGGAGGAAAAAAACTTTAACAAGAAGATTGACACATAACAATGAAATTTGATACTTCTTAAAATATTCTAGATTGAGTAATCTCCCAGTCTGTGTTACTTTGTGAAGAAAATCATAGACAAAAAAAAAAAAAAATAGTTGATCACTAAAACTTTTCCCTGAGCTTTTTTTTTTTTTTATTAGATTCTGTTTAAAATTGAATCAATTGATCTTGCTAAACACTTTTTTTTTGGAAAATAAGCTCTCTGGAGAGAGTGTCAGTTGAGGGGCACCGACTAGTGTCTGTTAGTCACAGGACACAAGGGTTTCAGAGATACGACCTTTGGCTTCAGAGTGTGGTCACCAGTTTTCACTTTAATAAGCCAGACGCTGAGCTTTCTAAATATTAAATTCAAGGAAGTTTTTTTTTTTTTAACACGCCGAGAAGGAAAAAAAAATCCCGTGAAATGGATAGTGGATTTTTAAAGGTTGCTGTTTACAAAGAGAAATGCAACTGTTAAGAGTAAGGCTGATCCAATACTGCTCCAGTATCTAACCGCTGATAAGAGCGTTTCATTTGGGTTTGTCTTTCCTGACTGCACCTATGTCTAAAGCGATCATCAGCGCCCAGTATCCACCTGCTGATCCCGCAGAGTCCAGCTGCTAACCCCACTGTTTGCCTTTATGGGCCCAGCACCTGCTGTTCGGGATGCTTTTCTAAATCAGGAATGCGCTCTGATACCATCGCTGGCATTATCATCTCAGCTTCAAATAAAGAAGGAAATTGACTTATGGAATCAGGGAGGTCCATAAGACAGGGTCACCCTTTCCCGAAGGTGCCTTCAGAGAACTCCCCCAAAGGCTGCAGTCACAGCAGGCAGGACCAGCCAGGGCTGGGGCGCCCTCTGCCTCTCAGCCTCTGCGACCACCTGCCACTGGAGTGCCTCCTGCTTTACCGGCTGGGGTCTTAGCAGCAGGGAGAGTCTGATAGAGCTGCGGGACACTCCTGAGGTCACCGGTTTCCTCATAGGCATAATTTATGGAGGAATGGGGGGAAAACCGGTAAGGTGAGGTGATTTGGTTAACGCCACAGCAGCTCTGGACGCTTAGAGCGGGTTGGAACTCAGACCTCGGCTGCGCTGGTGGACGCTCACCGCCGCCGGGCACTAGGGAAACGAAGCAGGAGGAAAACGACGTGGCGTTGATGGCGCGACAGGAGAACAGGGGCTCAGCAACTTACAACCAGCGGTCCCCGGAGTCCACTTTCAGTGCCCATAGGGTAGAAGCCGATGAGCAGACCTCCCCAGGGCGCACCTGCTTTCGCTCCCACAGTCCTCCAGCTTCAGGTGGAAGGATGGGATCTGCTCTAAATGTCCCCTTCCCCTCCCCGGTCCTAGGCGTGTGCCCACCGGACGGAAAATAGCAAAGTTGCGCTTACACGTTTGCACGCTCAGTCTCTCCCAACTCCCCGAGTCCTTTCCCTTGCTCCTCGCTCTCGGGACCCCCCCGCTCGCAGTCCGCCCGCTTACGTACCAGCTGCGCGCCAGGGGATGCGAGCGGCGCCGGGCCAGGTCCCTCGCGGTGCCGCCTGCCGGCCTCTCTGCGGCACGGAGCTGCGACGCGGCTCGAGCTCGCGGCCGCCTCTGCCGTGGGATGCGGCGGCGGCGGCGGCGGCAGCGGCGTCTGAGCGCCTGGCGGAGGCAGTGGCAGCAATTTGTGGGGCGGAGGGAGCGGCTCGGTCCCGCCCCCCGGGGGGAGCTGAGCTCGGCTCCGCAAGACCCGCCTAGCAAGCAGAGCCCGCCACCGCCGAGCCCCAGGGGGCAAATGCAACAGTGGCTCTTCCTTCCCGGCGGGCGGCGTCCTAAGGGCAAAGCTCTCTCTCTTCTCTGCACGTTCACAGAGAACCTGAGTCAGTTCCCCTGGGTTCGGTTAAGAATTTGCTGGAGACAACGGCGGGAAGTTCGCACCTCCTCTGCTGCCTGTCAGGTGCTCTTATGCTTCCCTCAGGTCGGGGTGCGTTCCCAGTTCCCAGGGCTTGGGCTCCCGGCGTCTAGACGTCGCTCTCTAACAAGGGATGTTTGGAGAAGGCAGGTCTGTCTGCACCTGGAATCTGGGTGTTCGAATTTATTTACAAGGATTCTTTTAGCACATTGGAATCTCACGCCACGCAGAACATTTTGCGTGCGTGCCTGGCTGTGTGTGTGTGTGTGTGTGTGTGTGTGTGTGTGTGTGTGTGTGTCCTGTGAACAGCAGAAATCAATGCATACCAAGCTTCACTTTTAGACTCTCACTAAGGAAAATTAAGTTCTTACTATTAAGCTGTTGTTAATGCCCTTTTTTTAAAAAAATGTAAGAAATTGAAGATGCTGCTGCTAATAAAACTATGAGGCCTCCTCTTTGCTTCTGGAGGAGGTAGCCTCTGATGTCATGATAGTAACCGGAATGTCAAGTCTTCACAGCACTGGGCTGCTCACTTATCCTGCATCTGGCTTCCTGGAATCCCAGGTCTCTGACACCTTCCCCACTGACTTCCAAATGGTCTTCTCATGAAAAGACTGTGACACATTAAAGTACAATCAGGCAAAAATCCTCATTTAAAGTGTCTACAAAGTGTATGATGGTTAGACTGTTTGTTATTCAATATCTGTAACCCCACGGTGTGCTAATAATTCTCTACTTCCAAGTAATAAACTGGAACTCAGCAAAGTTAGGTCATTTGCAAAAGATGAAACTGGGAAAGCCAAACTGTGAGATGGCCCAGAGGGTGAAGGTGTTGACTGCCCAACCTGGTGACTTGCTGATTTCCAGGAGTGGTAGAAGGAGAATATGGACTCCCATACATTGGGCTCTGGCTTACACATGTGCCTCACGCACACGCATGCATTCACCAATACACATATATAAATTTGATTTTAAAATTTGAGAGAGAGCTGGGGAGATGGCTCCATGGCAAAGAGTTCCTGCTGCTTTAGCAGGACCAGCATTGCATTCCCAGCACCTATGTTGTGTATGGCAAGAGAGGGCAACTCCAGTTCCGGAAGTTTTGTCGCCCTCTTCTGGCCTCCACAGACATTGCATGCACGTGATGTATAAACATACTTGCAGACCAAACACAAACATAAAAATAAATAAATCGTATTTTAAAAAAATCTAAGCTGATTTTAAAACTCATGTCTTTCTTCCTTCAGAATTAGTGACGTTGTTTAAATTACATCCTGGCAATGTGATGTGAGTCCTCTAAATGTTGGGATAAGAACATTTTTTTTTCTGAGAACATTTATGAAGTCACGATGTATCCATAAAAGAGATCAAGCATTACATCTGTCTTTAAGCTTTGAAATGTGCCTGTTATTAGGTGCATTTCTAAGTCCTAACACTAGTCTATAACAGTATGTGTTATCTAAGCCCAGTTATTCTAAAGCTAGTTCCTGTTAGGGATCTACGATGGGGTCTGAGGGTAAACTAAATAAGTTATTATATAACAATGACCAAAGTTTTATGACTGTTCAACTGTAGTCCTTACACTTACAATTTGTTTTATTTAAAAAAAAAAAAACTGCATTTGGGGACAAATTTGATTTTAAAAACTAGTCCTCAATGATGTGCTTTTAATGTACTACATACTTCAAAATGTCTGAACTCACGAGACTGTGTCCTCAGTACCTAAAGTATCCACACAAAACAGATGCTTAAAGAGAAGGGTTGTTGTTGTTTTTTTTAATTCTGTACTGCATTATTTGTTTATTTATTGTAAGTGACACAGGGCCACAGCACATGTGTAGAGGCCAGAGGAATTCGATTCTCTCCTTCATCACAGGAGATTGCATTTTAAGAGACCACCAAGATTCTCAGGGAGAAGGGCCATGCAAGGTCTCAAAGGCAGTCCGAGTTCTGTTCTGTTCAGGGCAGTTCTGGCCGAGATCTGAGTGGGAGTTGGGAATGGCCACGAACAACCTACTCTGTGGTTCTGTCGGAGAGTATGTTAGCTTCCTAGGGTGACATAACAAATTGTCACAACCTAGGTGATTTAAACTAGTATGTTTGTATTTGTTCTCTCATAGTTTGGGAACTGAAGCATGAAATCGAAGTCCCTCACCACCACCACCACCCCCGAGCACTCTGGGAGGTAATACGGACTCTGGATCACACTTGAGGTGTCAGGCTTGGCAATAAGGCCTTCATGCACTGAGCCATCCTACTAGACCAAGGAGTATCGTATCCATAACACTAAATCTGTCAAAGCAGATCCTCTTATTAAATCTTTGTTGTCTTCTATCGGCCATCCAAAATATCCCCCTCCCCCGTGAGTCATAAGTGGTTTTCTAACCACATGAATTCTTTGGGGTCAGCTACAGGGAAGTGAAGAAGAGTAATTTATATTATAGACTAGAACTTTAGGGAGACGATGTCTGAGGAGGAATTTTATTTCTTTCCAACGAGGAGTTTAAGCTCTTCTCTGATGTCTAGGATATGACACCTATGTCTACAATTTGGACCTTGGAATTGCCAATTAATAATAACCTTTTCTCCCAATCATGCAGAAGTGAAAAAGGAAGGAAACATTTGTAACAGGAGGGGAGGAGGGTTACTATAATCAACTAGTTGAAGATGTGTCAGGCAAGTTCCAGGCCTTTCTGACTGCACCAAGAGTACTTGATAGTGACCCCTTCGTTTTAAAATTTGATTGTAAGAGAAGTGTTCATGGAAATGTTAGAAAACACATCATTTTCTCAATACTTCAAAGAAGTTTCTATACTTTATTCAATTTCCAAAGTGTATTTTTGGGTTTTTTTTTTTTTTTTAACAGGTTTTAAGACTTTCTATTTACTAGTGATGTTAAGTCTTTGGAATAGGTATTTTCATGTTCTGTGTATTTGAGCACCCTTGTGTGAGTCAGTGTGTCGATATTTTGTTTGTACTCTTAACAAATAAAGCTTGCCTGGAGATCAGAGTGTGGAGCTAGCCACTAGAGGCCAGGCAATGGTGGCACACACCTTTAATCCCAGCACTTGGTATCTCATGCCTTGGATTCCAGGATTTGAGAGACACACACCTCTAAGCCCAGCACTTGAAAGGAAGAAACAGGAAGTGTTATGGCTTGGAGGAGAGAGGAAGTGATAAGGCAGGGTGGAGACAGGAGCTCAGCTTTTTCAGCTGAGGAGTTGGCTAGGTAAGAGTGTGGGTGTGGTTTGCTCCTTTGTCTCTCTGATCTTTTAGCATTTACCCTGATATCTAGCTCCAGGTTTTTAATTATTAAGACCAATTAGGATTTGCACTACAAGTCAGTTTCCTGCAACTATCCAGACACTTAAGATAAAAGGTTTGGAAGGAGGAATGGTTAGTTTCGACTCATGGTTTCACAAGTCTTAGAGAATATTTTCTTGGCTCTGTGCTTTGGGCCTACAGTGGCACAGGTACCTCATGGCAGGAGAGCATGGTGGTCTGCTCACCTCAACAAGCTTGGGAACAATGAGAGACAGAGAGAGTGCCTCTGTCTCAATAAACTCTTCAATGACATGTCCCAGTGACCTAGTTTCCATTCCCTAATGGCTTCAGCCTTTCCAAATAGCACCACAGGCTGGTGAGCAAACCTTTAGTACTCATGCCTTTAGGGACATACAAGCTCTAAACCATAATACTCATTGACCTTCTTGGACTGGCAACCTTTCAGTCATGTCTTGGTATAGATTTTTTTTCCCTTCTTGAATGATTCCAACTTTGTAATTCCAGAATAAGGCCATGCTTGTGACCTTGCACTTGGACAGCTGAAGCAGATTACAGAGGCCACATTCATTTGTTTGCCTCTTTTTCTCTGTGTGTTTTATTTTCCATACTTCTAAGGCCATGCTTTTAAACTCACTGTTTTTTTGTTTGTTTGTTTGTTTGTTTGTTTGTTTGTTTTTACTGCACAGCACTTAACCCACTGCTAATTCTGCACATTGCGTTTCTAATCTCAGCTACTGCAGTTTTCAGCTCTGGAAGCATCATCTGTGGCCTTTTTTCTTTCATATCTCAGTTTTGTCTACTTAATATCCTTACTTTCCCCACCTTTTTCACTACCATATGGGATGTGGTTACAATAACTTCTCTGATGTCTGTGTCAAACCAGATCAGCTTCTGCTGGTTTTTCTCCTCTCTCTCCTCTCTCTCTCTCTCTCTCTCTCTCTCTCTCTCTCTCTCTCTCTCTCTCTCTCTCTCTCTCTCTCTTTGGTTTTTGAAGGCAGGGTTTCTCTGTGTAGCCCTGACTGTCTTGGAACTGGCTTTGTAGACCAAGCTGGCCTCAAACTCACAGAGATCCAACTGCCTCTGCCTCCAGAGTGCTGATATTAAAGGTGTACACCACCACTTCCGGCTTCTCTTCAGAATCTTGATCAGATTTCCCAGCCTTTTTACAAGCCTGACAGTTCTATGGAAAGCCAGATTTTGTGACTTTATCTCACTGGGTAGATGAAGAGCATTTTTATTTTCAAGTATTAGTATTCTTGACCATTTATATTTTGTTATAATATCTGGCAAGAGTTTGGTGTTTTGAAGCTTTGTATTGAGTTGTGTGAGATATGGTCAGAAAGAAGTCATATTAATCTAGGGCTTACTTTTCTCCCATTCTGAGGTAATAAATTTCTACCTCTCAGCCTCTTCCCATTTCTTCTTCTCCCCCACCCCCTTCTTTTGATACAGGATCAATGAGTTTACTGTGTGGCTCAGGGAGGCCTCAGACTCACCTTGGTCCCCCCTCAGCCTCCCAGCACTGGCGTTATAAGTATACCTGTCTCTTAAAATAAGCTGTTTTCTATTTTTGCTGGAAGGAAAGTGAACTATTTAACTTCTGATGCTCATTCCCTGGGTATGACTAATCAGGTGACTAATTTCCAGTCTTAAGTAGTTTTCTCACAAAGATTGGACTGAACTGAAGATTTGTGAAGAGCTAAAGATTTCAAGTTTTTTTCCATTCAGATCCCATTGCTAGAGAACTCTGCGCTGTGCAAAGGACCAACTCCATCTAGTCAACTCTGGAAGATGACTGAACTTGGCTTGAGTTCTCCTCTCTGCACTGTGGCTTGGACATTCTCTTTAGACTGTGCTCCGAGGCCCCAGTGTGGTCCTCCCTTGCTCCTTCTTTCTCACGGTTAACTACCCTGAGCTGCCTGGCATGCAACATCTAAGAAACATACCGATTACCCGCTTTGATAACTTTTCCAGGCCAAAGGGTAAATGTGGTGCAGGTTACTACATTTCAAGTAGAGCAAATGTCCCATAGTCTTTTTAGATTTTTGGTTTTTATAGTTTTTGTGTTTTTATATAAAACATTTTGCAACAAAACATTTAGTAACAACTCATCGCACACAGTGCACTCAATAAGTAATTCAGTCTCAGTGAAATAAATCATAAAGAAGAGAAAGAATTTACATGCATTTTCGCAGAGGAAATTAATCTGGAGAATTTTGTGGATGATATAATTCTGGGATAACCAGTTCTATTCTTAACATTGTGGGAACTTCTGTGGTCTTAACTTTTTTTTTTTTTTTTTTTTTGGTTTTTCGAGACAGGGTTTCTCTGTGTAGCTTTGCGCCTTTCCTGGGACTCACTTGGTAGCCCAGGCTGGCCTCGAACTCACAGAGATCCACCTGGCTCTGCCTCCCGAGTGCTGGGATTAAAGGCGTGCGCCACCACCGCCCGGCGGTCTTAACTTTTTATGTCTAGATTTTTATATAAAATGGCAATTGATATTGACATTCTGTTAAAATTATGTAGCATTTACATATTAAATATGAACAAAAGAAGTTTTACCTAGGATTACATTTAAATTCTAAGTTTATTTTCTTTAAAATACTTTAGCACTTACAAATATTATCTATTTATAAATTACTCATTATCAGTACAGGGCTAATTTCTAGCTGTAATCTCCACCATAGTTGATAGAATCACCATGAAGAGCTACATTGAAGTCAAGGAAAGGAATAAATACGGAAGATTTCTCAGTTCAGAGTTGGTAATCCTCTCAGCTTCTTCATTAAACTGATGATCAACAAATCTTTATTAATAAATACCCCCATTCTCACAAAGTATTTTTATAATATTTACTTATCAAAACTATACAAACTGATGTTGTTTTAAAATGAAAGTCTATGAACCTACTGCAGCCAATTCTTTTTTTACGCTGCTCTTGGTTTATGTATAGTTATCTGGGCAGAGGAAGATAGAATGCACCTTGATAAAAGCCTCAAAGGGAATTATGAAACAGGAAAGGATAAACCAGGGTCAGGAAGGGGACGGCAGAGTAGAAAAGAAAAACTAAGAGGGATAAATAACACTAAATATTCTCCCAAAAAGTCATATGGAAATCTACTACTGCAGAATATTCCTAATGTACATCTTTCCACAGACATAAGAAATAGAAAGTAGGGTTATCCTATAAAGAGGCAACAGTGTCCCTAGTAGATACCACAGACTAACAAACAAAAAGCCCACTCCTGGGAATGGGTTACATCTTCTGAAGGTGTTAGCCAGTGAGTTTCCAAAGATCCCCAATCATTAGAAGCTATTGCCAACACCTCCTCTTGGTAATCTTCCAGAACTTGATAGTAAGACTGTATAGCTGACTATATACTTGAGTCATAGAACATAGATAAATCAAGCTGGTACTGACCTGGAAACTTCATGCTTACTGCTCAGCTTTCCTAGTGCTGGAAGGTGCTATGCATGCCGTCAGAAGAGAGGAAAAACACCATCCATACCCATCTGTGAGCTCTAAGAATCACAGTAATGAATGGCCTAACAATACACGGCATTGGAACAACAGTAATATGAACATCATGCGAGTAATCAACTACCTTCTGATTGGATTTAATGCTCAATCCAATAGACAAAACCCATGCCTGGAACTATCATTAGTCAAGAACAAATGGCTAGACAGGTCATAGGCCCTAAATGAGAATCTACTACTATTATTCTACTAAATAGACATTAAACAAACTCATAATGACATCACGATACTCATAGATTAAGACGTCTCTTCATTTACACTAAATGATGATCAACATAGAGAACCACAACTAGCCCACATACAGAAAATAAGAGTCTTCAGACAGCCTTAGTAAGAATATATATATATATATATATATATATATATATATATATATATATATATATATATATCACATCCCCTTCCTTTAAAGGCTCAAGAATCATTGCAGAAGAGGGAGCAGAAAATCTCTAAGAGCCAGAGGCAGGTGGGTGGCTACAATGAGATGGTATCATCCAGACACAGAAGGGTAGCTGCACATATGAACTCCTGTCAGTTGGGACGGCATGAACAAGCCTTGTCAAGCCCAAGCCAGACACATTTCCAGCACAGAGAGGGTTGCTAAGCATGAAGTTGCACACCTGGCTGAGGAGTTACTGGCACTTGTTAGCTGCTGGGAAAGGGCCAGTTTTCTCTGAAGTGCAGCCTCTGATAAGTCAACCACGCTCCAGTGGAAGACCACACCTCCAAGAATACTTGATTGGAGTAAAGGTGGGTGCACAAAATTGGGAGGGAAGGGAAGGTGGGGGTGGATCTAGAAAGGGTTAAGGGAAGGAGAGTGAATGTGGCAAAATTCGTTGTATAAAAATTCTCAATAATGAAAAGATCTTGAACTACATGATGAGTAAATAGCACAGATACACATTGGCTTAGCACACACACTTTTATCAACAATGCTTTAGTCTATAAAAGATCCCTAGAGAAGTGATCTCCAAGCACACATGATTTCAAATTAAGAGTATTAACTATGCCTGTCCCTACGTGTTAGAGTGGTGTGCAGTGTGGTTCCATAAGCTCTCCAAGGCAGTAAAATTGAAGTGTCTTGGAAACATAAAACTGTACCTCAACTTGATATGCAATGCTTTGTTGACACTCATGAGAGGCCCGCCCCTTTCTGACCAGAAACAGAGGAGTGGATGGGGTGGGGGTAAGAGGGAATGCAAGGTAGTGGGGGGGGGGGGGCAGGAGGAGAAGAGGGAAGGGAAACTGTGGTCAGGTATAAAATAAATGAAAATTTTTAATTAGTTCAAAAAACCCTGTAGACCCATCCTAGAACTCACAAACCTCAGCTGGCCTTTAATGAGATCTCCAACCATTTGTATCATTTTAAATTTGAAAAGCCCTGTTGTATGTGCATCTTAAGTTCAGTAGTTGATCTTCTGAGGTTTCACTGTGGATTAACTGTGCTTGCCTTACTCTAAGGAAGAAAATTCCTTTCATCACTGAACAGTAATCCTAGTATTCAAGTTAATCCGATTTCTGGCATGGCAAATGCAGTTCATAAATAGTGTCTCAGGAGAGTGAGACAGATTACATGGAAAAACCACTCAAAATACAAGAGTCCTCCTTTCCTGAAAATGAGCCCCAGATTACTCAAATCAGAATTTTGAGGGTGTTTGACTTTGGAGTGTTTCAAATGTAACTCCTTCATGAGTCTGTAAATGATTAGAATTCTACAGAATTCATCTGAGCCCATACTTTAAAATAAGACCAATTTTCAATCTTCTGATGGGGGGTCCAATCAAGTTACTTAAAAACTCATCATCTTTAAAATTTTAAAGTTACAATAATGGAAATTTTGATCAAAAAGGAATGCTGGAGTTTATCTAGTCAATTCATTCAACCATTTAGTTTAAAGTTAGTCATTTCATTAAAAGGAAATGACTAAAAATATCCACAAAAAGGTTGCAGACATCAAGAGCGATCCTTGATGCAAATCTTGTCCTACCAGCTGCCAAGAAAGATTCATTACTGGACAATATCAGATATAAAAAAAATCATTAATTTAAATTTATTGTTTTTAGTGTATAAAAGAAGTGTAAAATGTTGGCTCTATTTCCTGAGGTTAAATATTAAATTTGGAAAAGTCACAAATTTGATTCTTTAAAGTGCAAGAAAAGGAAATTGTTGGAAACAAAAGGGGGAAAAAACAGACTACACAGCAAGCCAGTAGTTTTAGTGAGTGCTGTGTTAGGATGGCAGCTGAGGATATTAAGATCCAAATAGTTCATGTTGCCCTTTGAAATCTTATATGCAGGTGATCAGTTTGAGCTAGATATTCATCCAAAGAAAGATGAGGAATTTGTTTTACAGTCTAACTTAAGTGGTTCTTGAATGTGGTGGTTGGAATGACAATGGCCCCATAAACAGATGTTTGAATGCTTGATCCCCAGCTGATGAAACTGTTTGAAAGGACTCAGAAAGGTTTTGTTGGAGGAGGTGTGCCATAGGAGGCAGGTTGAGATTTCAAAAGCCCACAGTTTTCTCAATTAGTTCCTTCTGTCTCATGCTTGCGGATCCAGATGTAAGCAAGCTCTCAACTATGCTCCAATGCAAGCTTACTACCCTGCTGTCATGCATCTGCCAGGATGGTCATGGACTCTAACTCTCCGAAACTGTAAGCCCAAAATAAACTCTTCTATAAGTTTCCATGGTCACAGTGTCTTATCACAATAGAAAATTAACTAAGACATTGAATAAAGTCTAACATACAATTAAAAACCCTAGCACCACTGAAACAAATGAAACTGCCAAGAGTAATTTCATGGTTTAAATGCTCTAAAGAAACCAGAGCAGGCTACTGGGATCTTGGTTTGAATTTTAACTACTGTATTAACAACCAGCTTTAATGAGTTCAGTCTATGAGGAGTTATTAGAAAAAGATGGTGAACAAACATTTTCTTTCCTTCTTTCTTTGTTCTTTTTAGTTAGCTCTGGACCACTAAAATATCTTTTGAATTTATCTTCCTGCCATCACTCTGAGACTCAGATTCATTCTGAATAGATAATTCACTACTGTGGTAGTTTGAATGTGATTGGCCTCATAATAATTCACAGGAGTGGCACTATTAGGAGGTGTGTGTGTGGCCCTGTTGGAGTATGTGTGGCATTGTTGGGAGGAAGTGTGTCACTGTGGGGGTAGGTTTTGAGGTCTCCTTTGCTCAAGCTTCCCTCGGTGTAACACACAGACCATTTTCTGCTGCCTGAAAGATGTAGGGCTCTCAGCTACTACTCCAGCACCATGTCTGTCTGCACATCACCATGCTTCCTGCCATATGATAATGGACTGAACCTCTGAACTGTAAGTGAAGCACCCCAATTAAATGTTTTCCTTTATAAGAGTTTCCATGGTCATGGTGTCTCTTCATAGCCATAGAAACCCTAACTAAGACAACAACCAAGATACTTGAAATGGATTCAACATTTCATTTTCTATTCTTTTAAAGAAAGCATTAGAAAATAGTCTATCAACTAAATTAACACCTCAAATAGTCTATCAATTAAATTAACACCTCAAAGCAATACTGCCCAGTACTCCTTCATTTATCCAAAGGAAACTCAGTACTCATGTGGTTGTCCTAGCCTGGTGCAATGTATGTGTACACAATGTGTGAATGCGGGCAAGTAGATGGGAGTGCTGAAATGCAAAGATCAGATGAAAGAGAACTTGCTAACTATAGAATTATTCAGCATGGAGAATCTGGGTTTCTGGGACTTCCTTCCTGAAAGAGAAATTTAAATGGTAGATAAACCATCATCTGCCTAGAAGGCTGATATCAATATGATTTGAGGTTTTTGTTTGTTATTATTTAATGTTTACAAAATAGACTCTCGTGACGGGCAGGAACATTTCTAAAGGAAATGCAATCTTTAGAATAATTTAGCTTTGACAGATGTTTTTTCACACTTTACATGTCTCATATCTATGTTATCCTCCATCCTTGTCAATAGAAATAAAGGTGCAGAAGACAGGCACTACACATGTACCACAGCCCCACTGTCCCCTCTACCTCTAGTCTCTCCCTGCACACCCTTGGCTCTCCTTGACTCCTTGGCCAGACTAGACCAGGAAAGATTTCTGATTGTTCTGCCATCTGAAACTTGAAATACTTGCTCTGGAGATTAAACTCTCATCCCTTTGGTGTCTCACCAGATTAACTCTTAATACAAGGTTATCACATTACACCCTACCCATAGTTTATAATTCCCCTGGAGACAAAAAATAAATAAATAAAATAACTCTTCTTCAGTTTCCTGAACTCCCAAGGAGCCATGTGTTATTCATCATGACCTCATTATAGCATGAACAAGGTAATGTGTGCAATGTATAGTATTATTGCCTCCAACCCAAGAGTTGGAGTTCAGTAAACTGAACACAAACAGGTAAATCATTTACTCTACATCTTAACAACTAAGTCATAAAACGCTGTGTCAAAACTTCTTTGTCCAGCACCTGAACCCTGTGACCTCCCCTACTCATCATCTAAGTATCCATAAATAAGGTTCTAAGCCTTACTCTAACTAATATTTGTTGTATAGGAGTCATCCACAAAGCTCTTCATTCTAAAATGAAGCTTCATTTTAAGATGATATGTTGGCCAGCAGTGGGCTCAGAGGTTAGAAAGATAAATATTTTAATCAGATAGCACTGTTGTTACCAAAAATTTAGCATTTATGTATACTTTCCTGCTTCCATATAAATTATGTTTAGGAACTCCACCTTTCTAATTATGAATTTCACACATATTTTTCTGATTTTTGAAGTAACAGGGAAACATTCTCTGGTTAAATATATATGTACTAACAGGTAAAACATTTCATAATAGTCAAAAGTGAAATTCAGATGTTTTCCAAAAAATATAAATAGCAAACATTTGAGACACTTACTCAGACTGAAAATGTTGTGGGTTTTTTAGTGTAATCTAAATTGACTTTGTTGGAACACATGCTTACATATATTATCTTCCATTACTCTCACAGCTTCAAGTTAGTAGCATATGATGGGATTTCAAAGAAACTACTGCTAGTTTGTGGATATACAGCCTCAGCAGAACTCACTTTCCGACTTTTCGGATTTCATGTATTCACACAGCACACAGCACCTTCCATTATTCTGATATTCACCCACTGAGCAAGGACCTCTAAAGCATATAGTATAAAAATCTACAATGTAGGGCTAGAAGTGTCTCAACAATCAAGTGTTTATGCCAGGTTCAATCCTCAGTGCTGGAGTGCAGAGGACCCACAGAATTTACAAGAAAAGGACTTAAGAGAAAAATACCTGGAAACAAAGCAATGTAAAGAAACAGAGGTGGGCTACAAAATGCATGTTCTTATGGTGTGGTATCACAGGCCTGTAATCCTAGGCAAGCGCCTCACTTAGCTATGAAGTTCATTCTTGATTCCCCATCTCCAGGCTCGAGTTCCATTTCCTTGATTATTCTTTCAAGTTTAGGTCCCCTCATCTGCTGGACTACCAACTGTAAGTCAAACACATGTCTCTTTTATGAAGAGGGTGGGACCTATGTGATATTTGGGGAGGAATTTTCTCAAGAAGACTTTTAAATTTAATACTCACTAAAGACCAAATAGAAAAAATTTAAACATTTCCATTCATGTGTCTAAGATTCCTCTCCTTTAGCACTGAGCCTATATTTCTTTTCATTTCTTTAAGCATTCTTTGAAGATTTAAAAGTGTCAGAGGTACAGGGCAACAGAACGGGCATGCAAAATACAAATATGATGTTAAGTTATTTGAAGCATCGAATTATTAGTCAGCTGAAAAGACAGCTAGATCATAGACTGGTGCTCCTCTCAGCCTTGGTCATCCTTGGTTGAAATGGGTATTGGTTAATGCAGATTCATAACTGGTCAGCCTTGTTCGCAGTGGGTGCTGGTTAATGCAGAGACTCATAATTGGTCAGCCTTGTTTTCAGTGAGTAATGGTTAATGCAGAGACTCATAACTGGTCAAAGTGCTGAGAGTAAGTGATTGTTGAGTGCTCAGCTCTGAAACAGATTATCAGTATCTGTAGATGAATTTCTAAATGGTCTTATTAAGTAAAAAACATGGAGCCACATACAGGGCTTAAAGCCTGAGAGAGATCAGAGGAATAGGAACAGCCACAAGCTAATCTCACCTCACCGATACCTCAGCATCCAAATGCGAGCAACTTCCTGTCTACCCATGCCTATATGCCTTACTGTTCTGCCATCTGATTTGCTCTCTCTGTCCAGCTACATCACTTCCTCTTCCTGTCCAGCTCTGTCACTTCCTATCCCTCTGTACAGACTTTCAGATCTCCATAGTTAACTACTGTTGGAATTTAAGGCGTGTGCCACCACACCTGGTTCTGTTTCCAGTGTGGCCTTGAACTCACAGAGATCCAGACAGATCCCGGTCTGCCAAGTGATAGGATTAAAGGCATGTGCTAACATTGCATGACTTTTGTGTTTACTTATACTGGCTTGGTTTTTCCTCTGATCTCCAGGCAAGCTTTATTTATTAAAACACAAATAAAATATCACCATATTTCAGCACAAATACAATATCACCACATGTATCACCCCCACTCCCAAGACTCAGGGAATACTGTGGAAGAGAGAGTAGAAATAATACATGGGCCAGATGCTAGAGAGTACTGTTAAATACTGTCTTCTAGATATGACAAGGCTGTTTTATCATGAACTCACACCAGTTCTGCATAAGGCCTTATAAGCAGGGCCCATAACCTTCTATCATGGATGAGGAGGTACTCATGAAGCCCTACCCCTAGTTGAGGAGTTAGTTAATAACTAGGTAGCTAATGATTGCTGGGAGAAAGTAGATCATTTTCTTCAGTGCTGTAGCCACTATTGTCCATGTCCTGGTAAATAATCCTCTACTTATACTCATGTAAACAACCCTAACTAAATTTAGTAACCATGGACCTAGTTTGGTTTCTGTTACTGCGATAAAATACTTCCTAAAAATAATTCAGTGAGAAAAGGGTAAATTTGGCTTATAGGTGGCTGTCCATCTTAGAAGAAAACAAGGCAGAAATTCAAGGCAGGAACCTAAAAGCAGGAACTGAAGCAGAGATCATGGAGGAATTCTGCTTAAAACTTGCTTCCCCTGGCTTTCTCAGTTTGATATATATATCTCAAAACATTAAATCATGCAGGCCTTATGCAGAGCTGGTGTGAGTTCATGATAAAACAGTCTTGCCATATCTAGAAGACAGTATTTAACAGTACTCTCTAGCATCTGGCCCATGTATTATTTCTACTCTCTCTTCCACAGTATTCCCTGAGTCTTGGGAGTGGGGGTGATTCATGTGGTGATATTGTATTTGTGCTGAAATATGGTGATATTTTATTTGTGTTTTAATAAATAAAGCTTGCCTGGAGATCAGAGGAAAGACCACTTTCCCAAGGGTAATCACTTCCTACAGTGAGGTAGACCCTCACATGTTAATCATTAGTTAAGACAATGCCCCACTGGCCAATCTGATAGAGGCAATGTCTCAACTGAAGTTCTTTCTTGCCAAATGACTCTAGTTTGTGTTGTTTGCAAAAACTAACCAGCACAGTCTCCAAAACACGCACACACACACACACACACACACACACACACACAAAAAAAAAAAAAAAAAAAGACACGAAGGTAAGAGGGAGACCTGTTAGAAAGAAGAGGTCCAGTGTGATTGAGAACAAGATGAGAGAAGGCCATTGGTGGTGAATATAACCAAAATACGTTGTGTGTATGAAATCATCAAATGTTTTTAAAATACATTAAAAACTAATTTTCAAATACAGCTAGAAATATATAGCAGAAATAACAATGACACAATATGAGAAACCATATGACAGTACCAAGACTGCATCTAACCATTAGAACACAAATAAAGACAAACTTAACCCACTGCAAACAGAAGCTTCTCTGACCAAGACTGGGAGCCGTAGAGTGTATGAGCACCGTGAGTCATAGAGTCTATGACTCTAGCTTACTTTTCAGCTGACTGAGAATTCAAATCTATGAATTACTTTACTTCATTTGGTCTTATTGGTCATTGCCATTTTGGGCTCAATAGATGATTGTTTACTCTTAGACAGTCTACCCACACAAAGTAGAGAATGACTCATCCACTGAGTAGGTAATTGAAAACATGATTTCACAATCCCCTTATCAATTTGGTTGTTATTCAGTTCAGAGTACATTTGTCATGCAGCAGGCATTCTATTAGCTAGTAGGGACATAACCATAATCACTATCAGAAAGACGCTACCTTCTCGTGGTAGTTTATCTACATTCTCAAATCTCAAAACCGAATCAGTCTTTGAATGTGTCATCTGCTTACGTAGTTTACAAAGACTCAGCATGATTAACATACCAGGGAAGCCAGAAGAGCTCAAAAACCATAAAACAAGGTCATTCAGATCATTCAAGAAAGCGTATTTCACAATTTCAATTTCAACAGTGAACTAGGACTTAAGAAACTGGGTTGCAGGTATTGTTTCATTAATTTGCAGTGTTTACTTGCATAATTTAATTATATCCCTGAAGAATTGACTTTTACTGGGTGTGAGGAAGATAGGGAGCTTAAATGATCTGTAGGCCCATTCTGATTGAACTCAGCAAGGGAGTCAACTCCTAGAAAAGGAGTCAGTACAAGTAGCCAGTCAGTCAGGTCTACAGGCTGAGTAAAGGTGAGAGAGGCTCAGTTATTCAGCGATATCTCCTGCTCTCTGTACACAGGGAATCTCCTGCCTTACTACACAGGGAATCACGCTTCTACTGTTCAGAATACATCTTAAATCAGATGTTTAATATAGTTAATATTTTGCATAACAGAACTTAAAATAACTCGTTTAGTTGCAACCTCCTACTTTAAAATCATTTCTTGGTAGGCTGAGGCCACTCTCCTGGTTATAAAATAATAATATAGTCAGTGAAATTTAATCTTTCTTTGGTTATATTCATTACTAAATTTATTCATTTAAGTCTCTCTGATATAAAGTGGACAAGATTAATTTTTTAAACTTGATTTTTGCAACTTTCCTGTAAACAAGAGATGCAGAAAAAAAATACTTCCACCAATAGAAAAAGAAGTATTGTCAGCAATTTTTGTCATCTAGGCTACTGGATGGCTAGCTCTGTTTCTATGTCACATAGACTTTTGCCTTCCAAACCCCAATCTTCCATCTATTAGTGGCTCAAGATGTGGTGCCAGTCTCATCAAAGCCAGGGGATTTTCAATTGCAGAGTCTGTGAATCACAACCTCTAATGTGTGCCTATACTGCTTACTCAATTCACTGATGCAAAAACAGTGTTGGACAGAATTCTATGGAACCTGAGTTAATCTATTATTCCTTAAACACACAGCCAATACATCACCTTTGCACTAATATATTTAACCTTTTACCCATAGATATACATTTTACTTTAACTTTCTCATTTGATGTTCCCATGAGATTAGAATAAATTATACTTCGGGGGGAGATATGAAAAAATAAGATGGAGGAAATACCCTGAAATTTTATGCATGTCTGATCATTCAACACTTTCACATTCTTCCATTTCTAAATATACTTTTTTTCTGATTAGCTTGCTCTGTTTTAATTAAACCTTTTCACACTTGCTATCAACACTTAAATAGCCGTTTACATTGCAGACAATCTGTGTAATCTCTTCCAGGTAAAATTAGGTTAACTCAGCCACCATGAATATAAACAACACCTTTCCTTATTCCTCTGTGACTTCCCAAGTTAGAACCTCCTACACTGCAGACATGAAAGTCTAACTCTACAGCTCCCCATCCAAATGAAATTGCCAAAAGAGGTACAGCCCAGTCTAAATAAAGTCAGACCAACCTAATAATTGGCTTGTCTGCTCTATTCTCTTTGCCTTCAGAGATGCCCAAGAAACTATTGACCTATTTTGTTCTCAAGTCACAAACAGTAAGTCAAAGCTGTGGACATAGACAAACTAATACAGAAGACCTTGTTGATATTGTACGTATCATCATAATTGTGAATAATTAGTTAGTGGTGATGTTTATATTTTGACTGAAAGAAGAGTAAAAGGACACATAGGGGTGTGTGTGTGTGTGTGTGTGTGTGTGTGTGTGTGTGTGCATGTATTGAGTGGTTAAGTGCATTTTCTTGAAGTAAATCTGAGCATTTAAAATATTAGCAACTACCAAGCCTTCTCCCAACAGCTTCTCCTCTCCTCATCACCTTATCCTGTCCCACAACTCTGGTAGAAGTCCCCTCTTTACCAGAGCACACTCCAGCACCTAGATTCCCAGAGGTCACCCTGGCTGCCAGAACCCCAGGAGAGGCACCCTGCTGGACCAGAGGACACAGCCAGTCATCACAACCACAGGCCACTCAGGCTAGAAGACCAGGGAGGAAACAGAAATCAAAGGAAAAAACACCCATCAAAGAAAGAGAAACTCAGAAATCAGTACCTAAACCTATAACTACCCGAAACCCAGATGCCTGGATGCCAGTGAACACAATCAACAACAGCCAGGGCAGTATGTCACCCCCAGAGCCTAGCTATCGTACAACACCAAGTTCTGAATATCCCAACACAGCTGAAGCACAAGAAAATGACCTTAAAATCATCTTTATGAAGATGCTCTTTCTTAAAGAGGAAATGAGTAAGTCCCTTAAAGAAAGCCAGGAAAAAGCACACAAACAGGAGAAGGAAATGAATAAAACTGTTCAAAACCTAAAAATGGAAATAGAAATAATAAAGAAAACACAAACTGAAGGAATCCTGGAAATGGAAAATCTAGGTAAGCAATCAGAAGCTGCAGATGCAAGCATCACCAACAGAATACAAGAGATGGAAGAGGGAATCTCAGATATAGAAGATACGATAAAAGAAATAAATGCATCAGCCAAAGAAAATGTTAAATCTAAAAAATCCCTGACACAAACATCCAGGAAATCTGGGACATGATGGGAAGAAGCCAAACTTAAAAATAATAGGAGTAAAAGAAGAAAATGAATCCCAGCTCAAAGGCCCAGAAAACATTTTTAACAAAATTATAGAAGAAAATTTTCCTAACCTAAAGAAGGAGATTCCTATAAAGGTACAAGAAGCTTACAGAACACCAAATAGATTGGACCAAAAAAGAAAATCCCCTCACCACATAATAATCAAAATACTAAACATGCAGAATAGAGAAAGACTATTAAAAGGTACAAAGGGAAAAAAGCCAAGTAACAGAAAAAGTCAGACCTATCAGAATTACACCCAATATCTCAACAGAGACTCTAAAAGCCAGAAGGGCCTGGACAGATGTCCAGCAGACCTTGAGAGATCCAGATATACCCAGCAAAATTTTCAATCACCATAGATGGAGAACAAGATATTCCTTGATAGAATCAAATTTAAACAATATCTATCCACAGATCCAGCCCTACAGAAGCTACTAGAAGGAAAACTTCAACCTGAGGAGGTTAAATATACATATGAAAACACAGGAAATAATCTCACAACAGAAATATCACAAGTGTTCTGTTCAATACCAGTAAATGGGGCCTCACAAAACTGAGAAACTTCTGTAAAGCAAAGGACACTGTCAATAGGACAAAACAGCAGCCTATAGAATGGGAAAAGATCTTCACCAACACTACAACTGATAGAGGGTTAATATCCAAAATATATAAAGAACTCAAGAAACTAGACATCAAAAGTCAAATATTCCAATTAAAAATAGGGTACAAATCTAAACAGAGAATTTGCAACAGAGGAATCTCAAATAGCCAAAAAACACTTAAAGAAATGGTCAACATCCTTCACCATCAGGGAAATGCAAATCAAAACTACTTTGAGATTCCATCGTACACCTGTCAGAATGACTAAGATCAATAAACACAATTGACAGCTCATGGTAGAGAGGATGTGGGGCAAGGGGGAACACTCCTCTACTCCTTGGTGTATCATTTCGGGTCTTGAGACACAAAGAACAAAACTGGCAATAAATAAATAAATAAATAAATAAATAAATAAATAAATAAATAAATAAATAAAATCTCTGGTCAAGTGGGGATTGTATTTTAGTCTCCAACTATAAGTATTTACATACAGTAATATGTTAATATAGCCATGGAATCCTTTAAATTTTCTATACATACAATCTATAGCCACAAAGAAGGACAAGATGGCCAGTCACATAGCCCTCCTTCTATCACCTTAAGCAGATAATACCACCTAGCTGTAGCTTTTTTGGAAGGCCTATTTACCAGCATTTGTACAAACAGCCTTTAAGAAAAGCAGACTGTATAGCAATGATCTAAGAGCTAAACATTCTACTGTCAAAATGCCGTTTGCCTTTTGTAGGTATTCCCAATCCTCACATAAAGATGAAAGCCACAAGCCACTGGTCGTATTGTTAAACAGTAGTCCATGTCTGACTCCTCACTTATATTTTCTTTCCTCCTTCCCTCCCGCCTCATCTCTCAGTAGCAATTAGATGAAAACAGTGTGAGGCTCTATGATATAACCATATTCTACTGCAGAGGAAATACTAACTTATGAGGATACACACCAGGACTGCTCAAGGAAGACCTGGATGATTCTCATTTTGATTGTTTTATAAATTAAAAGTCTTACCATATTAGCTCCATGCAGACTATAGAAAATATACAACCACAAAGTCCCCTTACTTAACTTTAAGAGGCATAAATACTTTTTGGGCAACTGCTACATACACCATATACTCTAAAATGTACATTATATAATACCATATAGAGTTCATAGGGCTAAAAGACAATGTCTGCACTCAAATAATGTGTGGGGCATATATGCATGTGCCCTTGCATGGGAAAGAAAAGAATAAAATAAATGAATGATGTCATATCCCACACCTGTTTTTACTGCTTTTTCTCCATCCTCACTATGCTGCCCATGGACATAGAAAGCTAGAACAAAAACATCTTATTTGTAGCATACAAACACAAAATATAACTTCATAGTTCAATTAACTAATATTTACTCAGTTGTCAGAAACAGCTGGCACTATTACAGTTTGTGGCAACCCCTGTCCACAAAGGAGATTAAGATACAATAAGGAAGAAAACTGGGGCAGTAGGAGGAGGGGGATGACTAAGATCAAGGTAAATACATGTTGGTAACTCATGGAATTAAGAAACAATCACATTAAAAAGATTACGTATAAGAAGCAAAATGAATTTGTTTTAAATCTTTAATCTCCAGCCTTGAATTTTTAAAGATTTGGTAATTGTTTTCAAGGCATATACATGGGAGTTGTTTAAATTGGACACAATCCTGCAATTTTCCTTTCCAACTCAATTTAAGCCCTTTGTGAGGGATCTTGGACCAACTCATTTGTTTCTCTTCTTTTCAGGACCTCATGCATAACGATGCCTAGGTGTAATTATCAGTCCACATTGAAAAAGAAACTAGGACATTGTTAAAGAGATGCTGTAATTAAAACAAGTCTGGGGTGACTGACAGGGAGAGGGAGCTCTCTAAAACAACAGTTCTCAACCAGTGGGTCATGACCCCTTTGGGGTCACATATCAGATATTCTGCATATCAGACATCTATATTACAATTCACAACAGTAGCAAATTATAGTTAGGAAGTATCAATGAAATAATTTTATGGTTGGGGGTCACCATAACATGATGACCTGTATTAAAGGGTCACAGTATTAGGAAGGTTGAGAACCACTGCTCTAAACAAAAATCAGGAAATCTCCCATTTCAATACCAAGCACCTGCTTCTTAAGAGTCTATTCTGTCCTCAACGTAAGAAAATGAGGACTAGAGAAGTGGTTCAGTGGTGAAGAGCCCAGGCTGCTCTTGGAGAGGAGTACCTAGTTCTAGTCCCAGCACCCACACTCACAACAGCCCAAAACTCTAGTTCCAGAGCATCCAAACCCTCTTACCTCTGTGGACATCTGCCCTTATGTGTGTGTGTGTGTATGTGTGTGTGTGTGTGTGTGTGTGTGTGTGTGTGTGTGTGTGTGTATGCCATGCAATTAATTAAGAATAATTACAATTGTTTAATTCTACCAAATCACAATGCAGTGAGGTATTTAAAGTTCCTTTTAATTCTTACAATTTTAAGAATTTAACCCCTCCTTATTTCCACTTTTCAACTCCTCCTATGTGCCCCCTCTCACTCCTCAAATTCATGGCTTCTTTTTCCTTATTGTTGCACATAGATGCGTAAATATGTAAATACAACCTGATGAGTCTGTTTAGTGTTAATTGTGTGTATATGGTTTCATGACAGATCACTTGGTATTAGATACCTATGTTGGTTTGTTTCTATGCCAACTTGACAGTAACTAAAGTTATCAGAGGGGAGGGAGCCTCAGCTGAGAAAATTCCTTCATACAATTGAGTTATAGGCAAGCCTGTAGGGCATTTTCTTATTTAGTGATTGATGTGGGAGGGTCCACTGTAGGTGCGGACACCCCTGGCTGGTGGCCCTGGATTCTATAGGAGAGCAGGCTGAGCAAGCCATAGGGAGCAAGCCAGTAAGCAGCAGTTCTCTGTGGCCGCTGCATCTCCTGCCTCCAGGTTCCTGCCATGTTTTAGTTCCTGCCCTGACTTCCTTTGATGATGAACAGTGACACCAAAGAATACACCAAATAAACCCCTTTTTTTTACCCAAGTTGATTTGGGCCATAATGTTTCATCATAGCAATAGGAACCCTGACTAAGACAACCTATTGGGGGCACCATGCCTGGGAAGAAGTAATTGTTTATCTTTCAGCAGACAATAGTTTCCTGATGTTGTCTAGGGCTGGGGCCCCATAACATTTTATTTTTACAAAAATCATGAGGACTGCTTGAATGGTGAGTAGATATCTGGCTGTGCAATGTGAAAGCTCCCTGGCTTTGGTGAGACTGGGGATATATCTTGGATCCATAGCAGATGGAATATCGAGGTTCAGCAGGTGTGAGCCTATGACATAGAAACAGAACCAGGCACCTAGTAGTCCAGACAATAAGAATTGCTGACAATCATTGTTTTCCCATCAGCTTCTTCCCACAGGCTTTCTAGACATTGTAGAGTTATCAAATGCATCACAGCATTAACCCCATAGAAAGAAACTAAGCTTATTCCAGCTGAGGGAGGCCTGACAGCAGGAGGCTGGGCATTCCTTGCCCAGAGAGGAGTCATTTAAGAGCATGTTAAGAAAGAAGCCAGTCAGTTTCAAAGAAGAGCATGAGGGAAAATATAATAGCAGAAATTTATTTCTAATTTACTTAATGAGTAACATGCTAATGGCAGTAGCCTTGGCAATTACCTTCATTTCATACACTAGATGAAAACAACACAATTATGTGGTCAGATCATCTTCTAGAGCTCCAATTTCCCACCCAAACCAACCAACTTCTAGAGCTTTATTTTTTCCGTAACTTATAATTGAATCTAGCAGAACACTGTTCTGTGATGAGACTCTATTCAAACCACTTTAAATTGAAAGAAGAAACTTCAAACAAACCATTTCAGTGCATGAACTTAACTGCATTTGCTTGGAACCTTCTTCTTATTTTCAAGGAAAAGAAAAACAAATTTTAAAAGCTTTGGAATAGTGAACTGTATGACTACAGGTAAAATATAAAACAGTGACTATCAGCCCAGCCTGTAATCTCGGGTACTCAGAAGGCTGAAACAGGACAGCCGTAATTCTAGAGAACCAAAATATAATGTCGAGGCTAAGGGAATGGATCAGTTGGGAAAGTGTCAGCTGTGTAAGCATAAAACCTGAGTTTGGGTCTCTCAACACTCATTTTAAAAGCAGGTCATGGTGGCATGTGCCTACATTCATTTTTTTTTTTTTTTTTGAAGAATGACCAAAATCAAATCTTTACTTTTTATAACTGTATAAATGTGATCCAAATGTGTCCACCAGTAGTTTTTTCAAAAGAAATATGCTATAAATAAGCAAACTACAACTGCTCACTGATGTGTATGGACTCCCTAGATGTCTCATTGGGCTTAATCATAGACCACTCACCGTAATAGCTTTTTAGTATCAAGTGTAGCATGAGGTTAAGCCATTTTAGCTTTTGCACATACATGTTGCACTTCTGGCTGATAATGGAGAAAATTTTTCAGCCATACACTGTTAAGCTAAGCTGTATCCATCCTTTTAAATGGCATCAATATCAATGTCATCATTCTTGTGGTCAGACTTCACAGTTTCAACTTTTGATTACCCTGGTAGTCTTTGAATATACCACCTCAATATTTTCATCTTCATCTTCTTCCTCACCACTGAAGATTCTTCCTCTGCTTCCTTCAACCATTTAATAAACGGTTCTGCTCTGACACGAATCTCTTTGGCTCATTCTTTTGAGACATATTTCTTAGAGGCCTTTTCCGACTAGCTGATGATGACCTCTTCTTCTAAAAGGTCTGCATCATACATCTCCTTCAAGACATATGGAATCTTGGAGATCAGCCAAGCTTGATACGTTGCTACCACACTTTCCAAACCATGAAGAAGGTACCACTGAGCCTTTTTGCTGTTATGACAAAATCTTCAGAAGTGGTGCCTGTATTTCTTGATCTGCTCTCTTATCTTCTCGTTAAAGAGAACTTCAGTCAAAACAAGAGGACCCATGGCTTTTACCTCCAGTCTTTCCGCCTCAGCAACAATTTCTTCATCAGATGAATCAGTAATACCCTGATCTTTCTTTTTCTTAACAAAATCAAACAGGATGTTAACATGTTCTTCTACAGTTCTTTCCAAATCATCGCTGAGTGTCAGAACTTTTGCATGTACATTCATGTTTTTTTAGGAGGCAGAAAGAGGAGAATCTGTTGTAGTGGGTAGCCATTCCAGCTTTGTTCTGGAAGTTCCAACCCCCATTGAGACTTCGGCAACTGTCACGCCTACAAGGCGGGGCCAAGGGAGGCGCCTGGGGACCCGAGATCCGGATCGGCGAACGCGCTCTTGGTTCCAGGACGCTGGATGGTGGAGGTAGACAGAGGAGAGCTCCAGAGAACACCGCTGGACTGTGATACACCTTCCCCAGACCCCGCGACCTACCTATCCCTTAATTTGTAAGTTACGCCATTAAATAAATCTCCTTTTAACTACGTGGAGTGGCCTAAATAATTCCACCAATATCTGGCGCTCACGTGGGGCAAATCCCAAAAGCCTGGGTGGCTCCTGCCCTCAGCCTCCTACCCGGCTAGCGGGTACCTAAACCCGCCTGCAAAGTTCCATATAACCAGGGAACACCTACACGGTTCCATTCCCGAAAAAGGGAGCAGCTAGTCCGGTCTCAGCTCCCTAGCTTAGCTCTGAGACCAGCGAAAGAGGCACTCCTCCGCTTCCTGAGTGCACGCACGCCAGCTGCGGCTCGGCTCCGCCATCTTGACTCCAGCGATCTGCAGTCAGCCAAGATCACCAGCAGGCCCTGCTTTGGAGCTGTACCATCGCCACCTGCTGGCTGAAAAGTGCTACTACACCCCCCAAAACCACGAAAGGTAAGTAAAAGTACCTGATAATTTTACACCTTAAAATTGACTGACAAATTTTGAGTAATTCTGGTAATATGGCTGACAACATTACCTCACAAGAATTTGAAAACCTTTTTGCCTGTATGATGAATAACATCTTCCTGGAAATATACGACCTTCCTAAGGCATATCTGGCCTGTACCATTTTGGCATTCATCGTAATAATTCACACAGTGTTCAAACACTGGTTTAAAAACAAGAACAAAGATGAGTTATTATTGGGACTGATACAGGCTTTAAGCGAGAGCAATGACGGCTTACAGAAAAAGATTCTATCTCTGGAATCTGCTTTAATGGATAGCAATGAGACCTTAGAGAAAAAGATTCTCTCTCTGGAATCTGCTAACCAGGATTTACAGGCTTTCAAAACTAACAATGATGGCTTACAGAAAAAGATTCTATCTCTGGAATCTGCTTTAATGGATAGCAATGAGACCTTAGAGAAAAAGATTCTTTCTCTGGAATCTGCTAATCAGGATTTACAAAACAGGCTTGTACCAAAAATTGATCTTATTGATAATAAATGTGAATATTTAATGGACAGAACACTAACTCTCCAGACACTATATAAGGAAGAAAGATTATCATTAATTGATAAGATAAGGTCCATGGAATCATGTGTTTCTGAGGAACATAAAAACTTCTATGATTCCATGAGAAATCTGGAGTCCCTTGCCAGAGAGGAGGTTCACTCCCTAGAACAGACCCTAGATGCTCGTTTGCAGGCCTTAGAAGAAACTCTCAGTAAACATGACAAGGGACCTAATAAGCAGAAGGGCAAGGCCATAGAGGTTGTAACATCTCCAAATGGCTCTCACACAATGGCTTATCCTGTTATTATCCATGAGAAGCCAGCGGATGACACACACCCCGAGCCATATAATACATATACATTACAACCAATTTCAACAAGGGACTTTAAAAATATAAAGGAAGCAGTAGTTACGTATGGGATACACTCCACATACGTAAAACAATTGTTAAATTCATGGTCTACCTCACATAGAATCATCCCAGATGACTGGCATCAGTTGATTTCAGCTGTTCTAGAATATAGTCAGCAGCTACAGTGGAAAAGCTGGTTGAGAGAAGAGGCAAAAAATTTAGAACAACAAGGTAAACTCAGAGGTTTTGTGATCTCCCAAGATCAAATACTTGGTGAGGGATGTTTTGCTGACAGGAATGTACAAGCCATTTATGATGAACATACAATATCCCTATGCCGTACAGCAGCTCTAAATGCTTGGGAAAAAATTCCAGAACCTGGAAAACCAACTGAGGTATACACAAAGATATTTCAGGGACCGCACGAACCCTTCACTGATTTTTTACAAAGACTGAACACAGCTATAACAAGAGCTGTATCAGATAAAGAATTAAGAAAAGTATTAACTGAGTCCTTGGCATTCGACAATGCTAATGCAGAATGCAGAAGAATACTTACACCATTAAAGATCAGATCAGCTCCTTTGGAAGAATGGATTCAGTATACTAATGGTGTTGAGTCTCGTAACTACAGTAATGAGGCTTGGATAGGAGAGACAAATCCCAGAGGTGAAAGAAGGCCCCGTGTTACCAAATGTTTTAAATGTGGTACACCAGGTCATATAAGTAAAAACTGTACATGGGGTACTCCTAGGAGTAATACTCCTTTTAGGAATAGCCTAAACAGGAGACCCCAACCACCTCCCGGATTATGTAGAAGGTGTGGCAAAGGCCGACATTGGACCAGTGAGTGCAGATCAAAAATAGATATACGAGGTAACCCTTTACTGGCGGGAAACACTTCAGGGGGCCTCTTGCAGGCCCCCAAATCAAATGTAGTACGAACATTCCCAGCCACTGTGGAAGAAATTCCTCTCCAGGACAACTGAATAAACCACTGCCTAATGTAAAAACCGATACTGCAATGGATGATAAAACAGCTCTGATGGATGGATCACAGTTTACAAAGAACACTATAAAACAAATATTTTGGCAGACTTCCATAAATGGTCAAAGACCAAAGCTTAGAATTCGAATTAATGGCCTGGTTATGGAGGGACTGGTAGACACAGGTGCAGATGTGACTATAATTACACCAAAATCATGGCATCCGAATTGGCCTCTTCAAGAGGTAGATGTCCAACTTTTAGGGATTGGCACCCTATCTCAGATAAAACAGAGTTCGAGATGGGTTGAATGCATAGGGCCAGAAGGACAGAGAGGAAGACTGAAGCCATATGTAGCAAATGTAGCAGTAAATCTTTGGGGCCGAGATCTGTTACAACAGTGGAATACCCAGATTAAAATTCCTACACTTTCAGAAAAAGAATACAGACCAATGCATGTTTCTAGGAATAATATCATCGCATGCTATAAAAATCAGGCACCAACCATTCAGGCTGTTCACAAACAGAGCACAACTGCTGTTGAACTCTCAGAAGTACCAACTGCCTTACCTTTAAAATGGCTAACTAATAAACCTGTCTGGGTTGGACAATGGCCTTTGACAAAAGAGAAGCTACAAGCTTTAGAACAGCTGGTTCAAGAGCAGTTAAATGCTCAACACATTGAAGAATCTACCAGCCCTTGGAATTCTCCTGTATTTGTTATTAAAAAAAAGTCTGGTAATTGGAGAATGCTGACAGATCTGAGAGCTATTAATAAAGTAATTCAGCCAATGGGCTCCCTACAGACTGGGATGCCCTTGCCCTCTCTGCTACCTAAAGAATGGCCTATAATAGTTATTGACTTAAAAGACTGTTTCTTTACCATACCCTTACAAGAAAATGATAGAGAAAAATTTGCCTTCACAGTACCTAATTATAACAATTCTCAGCCAGTCAAGAGATATCAATGGAAGGTCCTCCCACAGGGAATGTTAAACAGCCCTACTTTGTGCCAATACTTTGTGCAGAAACCATTGGAGATAATTCGTGTAAAGTTTCCACAATCCATAATTTATCACTATATGGATGATATCCTATTAGCTGATCCAAAGTTAGATACATTAGAAAGCATGTTTGAAGAAGTAAAAAAAGTTTTGCCTCACTGGGGACTGCAACTTGCTCCTGAAAAAATACAAAGAGGAGATTCTATTAACTACTTAGGATATAAGATAGAGCTACAAAAAATTAGACCCCAAAAGGTACAGCTAAGGAGAGATCGATTGAAGACTCTTAATGATTTTCAAAAGTTATTAGGAAGCATTTCCAACTTACTGGGTATCATGGGAATACCCAAAGATGGACTACAAAATTTGGCTAATACTCTAGAAGGGGACAAAGAATTAAATAGTCCAAGAGAATTATCAGCCGAAGCTGAGAAGGAATTGGCTCTAGTAGAAAAGACAATTCAAGAAGCACATGTGGATCGTGTGGATCCAGAACTTAAATGCATTCTTGTCATATTCCCCTCCAGACATTCCCCAACAGGTATTTTGATGCAGAGGGAAGATATTATATTGGAATGGATATTCCTACCACGTAAACCAAATAAGAAATTAAAGACTTATATAGAAAAGATCTCTGATTTGATTCAAAAAGGTAAACTAAGACTTCGCCAGTTGACAGGAATGGACCCAGCAGAAATTGTAGTACCTTTAACTAATGAAGAAATTTCATCACTATGGAAAGATAATGAATACTGGCAGAGAGCCTGCAGTAACTTTTTGGGAGAGATTAACAACCACTATCCCAAAAGCAAGAGAATAGAATTTATAAAGAAAACCGAATGGGTCCTTCCTCACATTGTACGACAAAAGCCAATTTCTGGAGTCCTCACATTCTATACTGATGCAAATAAATCAGGGAAAGCAGGATATAAATCAGGAGACTTAAGTAAAGTGGTACAAAGTCCATACAGCTCTGTACAAAAGGCAGAACTGTATGCCATTCTTATGGTACTGATGGACTTCACAGAACCCCTCAATATAGTCACTGACTCTCAATATGCAGAGAGAGTTGTTTTACATATTGAAACTGCTGAATTTATTCCTGATAATACAGAATTAACTTCATTATTCATACAATTGCAGGAAATCATCAGAAAAAGGGAACATCCTATATATATAACACATATCAGATCCCATACAGGTCTGCCAGGACCTCTAGCACAAGGTAATGATGAGATTGATCAGTTACTAATAGGTAATGTGCTAGAAGCTTCAGAATTTCATAAGAAATACCACACAAATAGCAAAGGTTTGAAGAAGGATTTCTCCATCACTTGGCAACAGGCTAAGGATATTGTGAAAAAATGTCCTACTTGTTCCATCTATAACCAACTTCCATTACCTGCAGGGAGCAATCCAAAAGGTATACAAAGAAATGAAATTTGGCAGATGGATGTGTTTCATTTTGCAGAATTTGGAAGATTAAAGTATGTACATCATACCATTGACACCTATTCAGGATTTCAATGGGCAACTCCTATGAGTTCTGAAAAGGCTGATTCTGTGATTACACACCTATTAGAAGTTATGGCCATCATGGGGATACCTGTACAAATTAAGACAGACAATGCTCCAGCATATGTCTCCAATAAAATGAGACAATTCTTTGCTTATTACAATATAAAGCATGTTACAGGTATACCACACAATCCCACAGGCCAAGCAGTCATAGAAAGATCCCATCGAACTTTAAAGGATATGCTAAATAAACAGCAACAGGTAACAATGACTCCTAGAAATAGATTGCATAGTGCTTTATTAACCTTGAATTTTCTCAATGCTGATGAGAAAGGAACAACAGCTGCAGAGAGACATTGGACGACAGACAAAACTCCCGAGCTAAACCAACCGGTTTATTTCAAGGATGTGCTGACCTCAGAATGGAAACCTGGATATGTTCTACGTTGGGGAAGGGGTTTTGCCTTTGTTTCTGCAGGAGAAGAAAAGCTATGGATACCAACAAAATTAATAAAAATTCGATTTGAACAGGAAAAACCCCTTGATGAGGTGAAGTAAAAGATCATCCACCAATGTGACATCTCTACAAGTTGTAAGAAAAATTTAACAATCAAGGTTGGGGTAGGGTTCTGTTTTTGTCTTTCCAGGATAATGGAAATACCCATCTTCCAAAAATCATAAGGCCTTGGATATCCGGATGTTTACAGCAGAAAGAAAGAATCTATTGGTACCAATCTACACACGGTAAAATCTCACTGTCTAACATCTATCTCTCTATTAATATAGAAAAGTTGTGGTCCCAATTCAATTATAAGCCAAGCTGGCTTTGGAGATGGAATTGGCTCACTCCTTCTCTAAACCCAAGCACATTGCTAAAAGAAAAGTTTGAGAGATTCTTCAGTACCATATCAGAAGAGCCCTCTGGTGTGGGACAGAAGGAAACCAATAAAAAGGGACCATTGTCTTCTAGATTCTAATTCTCTCCATGCTTACTCTTGATTTCTCAGAATCCTTTCTTACATGCTATGTCCTCTTTAAATCCAAATCTTCCATTTTGATAACAAATAAGTTTTTCTAATAGCAATCTCAGAAGTCTCCAGAAGGAAGATGGGGCCCCAACAACAACTCTACCCAATCCAGAATGATGCCATGGTAATCATCATCATACTACACTTCTTACCAGAATTTCAGACAATCTTACCCATTACTCTAAGACTTGCTGCAGAACCTACAGTTAGTCTAACTGAAATTTAACTATCTGCGCTTTCTCACAGTACCCAACAGAGATAACATCACCCCCTAAACAGCAGGAAGCAATCCTAAGAAAACGACGCCCCTTCTCCCTTAGGTTTCATAATTCTCAGGGTTATGGATGATGGTTACAGGGTTGGGGGTGGAAGGAAATATTAAACTCAGTACTCCCAAAAAAAAAAAAAAAAAAAAAAAAAAGGAAAAGAAGAAATGGAATGGATACGTATAAGACATTATGGTAGATTATTGTGTATACTAGTAAACAAATTTAGTAAAATAGCAGCCTTAAATAATTTGCACTGTAATTTACACTGTTATGGATTCTTATATGTTGATACAAATGTAAACTATTTTTATATTCCTGTTTAAGATAATTTGTATATTGATACAAATACAGAACTATACTTGGTATAATGTACATATATTTCTACTCTTATTTGAAATGTTTGTATATTGATACAAATGTAAATTTATATCTGTCATACTTTATGTATGTTCTACTTCTGTTTAGGATATTCGGTATATTGATATATATTTAAGATTATTGTCATATTGCATATCCCACTACATACTCCTACCTCTGTTATAAATATTGATATATATTTAAGATTATTGTCATATTGTATATCACACTATACACTCCTACCTCTGTTATAACATCTTGTGTATTGTCACAACTTTGAAGTCATCGTTCTTTACCATACACTTGCTTATAGACTGTCTACCTTGTTTACGTGAAGCCTTAGTCCTTAGGTTATTTCAGTAGATAAGACTTGTAGATTTATAGTCACCTATGCTTGTCATCTCTATAGTTACGTTAGTCAGGTTATACAGATTTACAGATACATAGGTCAGATGGACAGGTAATCTTCAAACACTTCATAGACCTAGAGAATATGGCATTTAAATAACTTAGAATTCTGTTGATGCGAGACACAATTGCTCCTGGCTGCACCAATTTGATCCCGAGAGAATGTTGGGCTTCTAGACATTTCCATTTGGAAGTTTGTCTTCTTGGCACAAAATGGCCTACTGGGCAAAGAACTGCCCTTGCCTCGACAGCTGACAGTACAAATGCAATGCTATCCTTTCTGGACAAGCGGGACACAAGGAAAGCGACCACTGTACTCTGCCAAGACAGGGTAAGATGGTCTTTCAGAATTCCTGCTTCTGAAAATGGTCTGTCAGATACTTTAGGCCTGTAGCCAATTTGAATGCACCAACAATGCTGAGAAACATTAGGTGATTGTCCAGGCTGCCAGCTGTCTCGGTCTACTCTCGCAAGATTCCCGAAAGTTGCTTGCATCCATCTACCATTTCTCAGGTACCATTATATTCCTTCTCAGGTCTTTGATGGGATTGAAGACTAGCAGTTATAGTTACAACTTAGTAGATAGAACATATTAAGTATTAGATTCAGGTTCTTTAGGGTAGGACACCTTTTGGAATGATCTTTGTAACATGCCGTTTATCTATGCTCTATACTTCTCTGGATTTTAATATGTGTTTCTTGCTTGATATTGTTTGCATTGGTTGTAGTTCCATCTTATCTAGGTCATTATCCCTCATTATTCCTGGACAATATTTGATAACCATTCCTTTGTATATAGTCTTGTATTAGGTTAGAACCTTCTTATTTAGACAAAAAGGGGGAGATGTAGTGGGTAGCCATTCCAGCTTTGTTCTGGAAGTTCCAACCCCCATTGAGACTTCGGCAACTGTCACGCCTACAAGGCGGGGCCAAGGGAGGCGCCTGGGGACCCGAGATCCGGATCGGCGAACGCGCTCTTGGTTCCAGGACGCTGGATGGTGGAGGTAGACAGAGGAGAGCTCCAGAGAACACCGCTGGACTGTGATACACCTTCCCCAGACCCCGCGACCTACCTATCCCTTAATTTGTAAGTTACGCCATTAAATAAATCTCCTTTTAACTACGTGGAGTGGCCTAAATAATTCCACCAATAATCTGTGGAGCTTGCTGGTCAGCTAGTCTTACCAAATTGGTGAGCTCCATGTTAAGTAAGACATCCTGTCTCAAAAAAAATAGAGATCAGTAAGAAGGACAGCAATAGAATAAGAGAGCTGACATTGTTATCTGGCTTCCACACACAAACCTGCATATACACATGCACACATGTACATTCACATATGCACACACACATAAACTCAAAACACAAGTGTCCTCTTTCAGTCTATTGTCTACAGAAATCCTGAATGTGGGATCATAATTTGTATACACCTTTATATTCTCAACAGTTTTTTTTCCATTGAACATTATTTTATGTTCTTTGTTATAAAAATTTTAGAAAATCTTTTCCTATTATGTACTGTGAAAACAGTGCGGGAACTTTTTACCTATAACTTTTGTGCTAGCCAGGCCTTTGGCTAGCTCTAAATTTGTGGATTAAACCTAGTTACAAGAAATATCAGTGTAGTAAAACGGTTACTAGGTATGTAACTGAATGCCTCACCCTATAGACGTTGTTAATGACAAACTTGGATTCAGTCTTCATGATGCTATTACCCAAATGTTCAGAGAAAATAGGCTCAGTGAAAATAAAATATAACTCACTTTAGCTGACAAAATGAGGAAGAAGGGTAGGTGTTTTCTATTACGGCTTTTTTGTAATGATTTATGTGACCTTTATATTTTACTAATACCATATTCTTGATATTTATGGTAATTTACAAATTTAAAATTTTTGTTGAATTTTCAACTTTCAAAGCTCCACATTGTAGTATTAATTCTGCCATGATTTTGAATTTGTGACTTTTGCATTTGTAAAGGTATTTTTATTTAGCTATTACATGAGGGTTTTTTCTTTACAAATTCAGTTAATTTTCTTTATTTTACCTACACTATCATTTTCATAGCAACATACTTCAAGCATATAAAAAGCACATGGGAAGAATATGAATTTCCTGTCTTAATGACAATGGCAAATATCTATTGTGTTTGTTTGCCCATCACCCCTTTTCTCAAAGCAGAATTTCTTTGTTTCTTTTTATGATTCTAATTTTCAAGGGCAGCTGATAAGCCCAAGCTTTTCTAAGAAGGAAACAATACAGAGTGATATGCACCCAGCTAGGTCTATGACCCAGGGTTAGGCAATCCAAGTCGGCCCAGGATACTTGCGGGAAGTTTGGAGAAAGATGATGATGTCTCCATCTGTTTTCTGTTGTTATAGTGAAATCCCTGAGGCTGGACACTTTATAATAAATGCATATTTATTTAGTTCACAGTTCTGGAGACTAAAGAGCATGGTGCTTGCTGGTGTGCACTGGGCTCTGGTGAGGTCTCATGGATCTATCACAGCATAGCAAATAACATAGCAATACACTATGTGCGAAAGGAGATCACATGGTGAGTGAGAATGCCAAAGAGATTCAGAAATATTTTGTAATATTCTGACTTTCACAAGGAGTAACCACGACCTCCCAAGAATTACATCAGTCTCATCTGAGCATGATGTGGCCAATGACCTAATCACCTCCTTCTGTGCCAACTCTCTTAATGATTTTATCCATTCTCAGCAATATACTAGGGACCTGTAACTTTGGGTGACAAAGCATATCCAAGCCATAGCAAATGGCTTCTCAAAGTGAACTTATTAAACTAACAGGTGGTATAAACTTCTGTGGGCTGGAGATACAGCTAGTTGGTAGAGTGCTTGCCTATCATCGATGAAACCCTGGCTCAAGCCCCAGTACCTCATAAAACTGGGAATGGTGGCATATAACTGTAATCTCAGCACTTGGGAAATGGAAACATAGCCCACAGATTAAAGGTTCAAGATCATCACTGAGCTGCTCAGTGAGTTCAAGACCAGCCTGGAAGACATGACAATCTGAAAAACAGCAAAAGCCTGGAGTTGCTTGTAGGTATTCTTGGTAGCCCATTTAAAAGAAAAAAATACCAAAAAGCAAAGGCATCAGAGAAAAGCAATACAGAGAGACAGGTTTCTCATTGCATGATTAAAGTAGTCCGTGGATAGGGACTGACAAGATGGTACAGTGGATAAAAACGCTTGCTGCTCAAGCCAAATGATCTAAGTTTGATCCTCAGAACCCTATGGAAGAAGGCAAGAACCCAACCCAGAAAGTCGCACTGTGACTCACACACACATGCCATGTCACACAAATACCACACAAATACAAGCAATAGTAACAAATAAAATCATAATAAATAGTGTACTCAGATATTCAGATCTCACTATACCCCTAGCCTAATTTTACCCTTGTCCTTTCCAGCTTGTAAACCAACTAATAGCTTTTTCTTTTCATTTTCTACCTACAAGCAATTTAGCTACCACGGAGGACAGTTATTACTGACAAATCGTGAAGTGTCAGGTTGACCAAATTGAAGCGGGCTACAAGGTAGCGAGCATTCCCCCTGTACTAGCTAAAGAGCAGTCCATCTGGCTGGCCGGTAGGGAAGCAGACGGCTACACCGCTGTCTGTCATGCTTCATACTCAGCTTGTGTGTCTCCTGAAGCTAGAACTTTAGGATATGTGATAGAAGAGGGTCAGATCGCTTCAGTAGCTCAACCAAGTCCTAAGTTTGCCTGTTTAAATGCAAACAAAAACACATGCAACCTTGTAAATCTGGATTTAACAACCCAACATAGCTGAGCACCACATTGCCATGGGTTTTGCAAACTGTTAAAAAAAAAAAAAAAAAACTTCACCCAGGACAAAGTTAGTGAAAAGAAAGCCAGTGAGTCACCTGACAGAGGTAAGAATTGGGTCTAGAAGAATCTGTGTGATTTCCCAGGCCTTTCTCAGGCAACCTGAGTTGCTGTTTCCTGGCTGAGGAAATTAGGATGCTAAAGGTGAAGACGACAAAAGCTTGATCTAATTATCTTAATTAAAAAACAGTGGAAAGAACATTCTGTCATAGCCACCTGGAGATATGGGGAAGATTAATTATCACTCCCAATTCCAACCAACTGCTCTGTATCACATAAACCTGTAAGCTAAGAGTCGAAATGCAGCTTGGAGTTTCAAGACCTAAGTCTAAGAAACAGAAAACACAGACTCTCTTGAGAGGGTGATTCATCAAGATCTTAGGTTCCAGTTACTAGTTTAGGACATTAGCCAAATTTGAATTAACTAGCTGGCACCCAAGGCTTTAGGAAGGTTGTTCAGTCCTGAGGAACTTCAATCCTGGCAAAGCAATGTTTTTGGCAGTACTACCCACCAAAGCTTACCAACAGGATGTAGTTTGCTAACATATAACAATTAAATAGGGCGCTTTCCCAGTATCAGTATCAAATGGAGCTACAAGACCATAATTACCAAGGAAAATCTCTCATGATTCAGATTGGCTCACTAAAGACAGTAAAAAATGCAATCCCTAACCAGTGGAATCACTTGTTAGTTTTCTAATTCCAAGAGAGAATTTTGTTGAAGTCATATTTAGTTTTGCTGACTCCATGTTTATCTACTATGTTCGTTGTACATGGTTAAACAAAAACACCCTCTTAGTCATACATTACTGGGCCATATGCCACTATATCCTAAACTGATAGAAAGACAGACACCAAACAAAGACCATGGCCTAGAGATACATAGAGTAACTATACAAAACATTATTTGTATATTTTAGAGAAGAAAAGACGGTGGGTTGTTATTGTTTGTGTTGTATATGAAATAATTGTAGTATGTTACACAACAACATTGCATGTGTAAAGATAAACAACGATTTATTAACTTAAAAATTATATATTTTATAGAAAACCAAATGTTGTGTTGAAGACTTACTGTTTTAAATGGAGAATCCCAATAACAGCACTCTGCTTTTGGTTGTGGATTTTTCTGAGGGTTAAATGGACTGCCTCAGTTCTGGGTTATAGTCTTACCTTGCCTGTCACCTGTAGAATCCAATTACTGTCTATGATATGAGCACTTGACTGAAGATTCATCAACCAAACCAGACTCATACTAAAAGTGAGCCACTGATATTACTAGTCTCATAGACTATAATCCTGGAACTATCTATACCCATCCTTGCTGGCTTACAGAGATTCTGAGAATTAAACCATGAAAAGGGCAGAGCAGAGAAGCATGGAGAGAAAAATCCTTGGTAACATTCCATGAACTCCTAAATTCATTCATGCTTGAAGTTTATAAATGCAACCTATAGTCCTCAGTCATCTGAAACAATAAATTCATTTTTCTGCTTCACAAGTTCAAAATGTATTTCTAAAACTTAGAGTCATAAGAACATGAAATTACTTCTAGTCTTACTCTCCACGCTAACAACATAAATTCTCTTTCCTTTATTTCTTTCTTTGTTGCTATTTTTTTCTTTTGTTGTTATTGTTATTGTGGTGGTGGTGATTTTGAGACAGTGTTCTGCCATAGAGCCTAGGCTCTCCTCAAACTCACAAGCCACTGCCTCAGCCTCATCATGACTATGATGACAGACATGGGCCTCCACACACAGCTAAAAATGTTCATTTGTATGTCTTCCTGTTGTACATCATTAAGTTTCTCAAAAGAAGAAAACTTTCACAGAAGAACTTTCTACTTCCCAAAAATGTACTTAATCACACACCTCATATAGTATTATGGAAAAGTCTAAGAAAATCAAGAGCACATATGCTCTAGCCATGTAGGAGACGTGAACCACCATTGAAGAGAGCTATTATAGTACTTAGAACTTACCCATCAGTGAAAGGTGCTTGGCAATCGACAGTCCTAAGGAGAGAGTAGAATTACAATAGAGTCCCAAAATGCTGCAGTGAGATAACAGCCCAAAGTCAACAGGTTTGCATCTGGTCATCATGGCTCAGGCCTGTAACCCCAGCACTGGGACGACCGAGGTAGGAGGACTGACGCCAGTTCAAAGCCAGCCTGGGCTGCTACATGAGACTGTGTCTCAAAAAGCCAAGATGAATAAGTAATGTTTGCAGGGAAATCTGATAATAATAGCACCTCAAGCCACGGAAGAGAGAACATGTCCCAAGGGGAACTGGGAGAGAGGTCTGTAGATGCTACTATGTCTTCTGTGATTGACACTAAGCTAGAACCCACACTGTCTTTAATTGGCCAGGTCAACAGTTGAACAGTTCCATTTCTCTGCTTCTTTAACTGGCTGCAAAGACTGTTTTAATGCCCCCCAAATCTTATAGTTTCTCTTTCGATCAACTCTAATCTACAATCTAGCAAGGGAAAATATTTGGGGACCAGTGGTTCTTAGCATAATCATGCTGATACAGAGTGAGCTGAAACAGTCCTTTAACTAGGTTGCAAAGGAAGTCCACATTTCTGCCTACCCTCATGCAGAACTCTCTTGCACAACTAAGAACATACTGTCCCTCTCCTGAGAAGAGGACACATACATGATGCCATCTTAGGATGAGTTCTCCTCTAGCAGAATCACACCCCCTTTTTGCTAGCCGGGAAATAAATGCTAATCTCTCAGTTTCATCCCTGAGAGCTCATCTCATTTTCAAAATAAGACGACAAAACAAAAAGAAAAATGACTATTACCTGTAGACACAAGAAAAGCTATGTCAAATGAAGGTGAAAATACTCAGGACACGACAATTACATTTTTACCATATAACTGTAGGTGGCATTTGTACCTATCCTGTTCTATAAGCCATTCTGTATTCCCTTTACTCTCAGAAAGCACTTAAGAGAGTTGTAGGGAGTTGAATGTGAGTTCCTGAATGAATGTGTGTTGTTGACATGGGCATGACCATGTTACTGACCCTAGCCTCAGAGCCAAAGGGAAATGGCAAAGCCTTCCTCTGGTCCATGTGTGGATGGGTGTTGATGCATCTGTGTGCAGAAAATATCCACCATAGTTCTCTCCCTCTGGGTATTTATGGCCTGAAGATTGCCCCTCTAAAGAAATTGCTTTTGCTACGATTAACTAGACCTGGGTCCTTGATCCAGCTGTGTACCATAAACCCTACTTCCTTGTTTATCTGTATATAATAATCCTGCCTCTCTGGTCAACTGAATATAATAAACACGCTGAGTTTCCAGAGTGCTGTGGTTTCTCCAGCAGAGTCCAGTCCAAGCAATCCCAGATTTTCTGTGTGTGTGTGTGTGTGTGTGTGTGTGTATCTGTCTGTCTGTATGTCTGTCTGGCCTTTCTTCATCCCCTCAGCATGTCAGTCACTTCTGTCACTGGAGACTGAACAAGGACTCAGCAAGAAATGGTCCCCTGAGAATATGTACGTTTCCAAGTCCCACAACCTTCATTCATCTGCAGTTTCTTATTAAACTCTGTCACAGAACATGGGTAATAATGGCACCACGTGTTGATTCTAGTCAATTAGGCAGCATAAGGAACCAATACTGACTAGGTGTCAGTCTTGACAACCTGCTTAGTTAAGTTATTACTGTATCCCTTCTTGAAAAGGATCAGTTTAGAGTTTGGGGGAATCTAAGACATCTAAACCAGCAGTCAAAAGGTGCAGAAATGAGAAGCAGAAGTGTCAATACCACTTCTATTTCAACCCTTTGAATTACAGCTCTAGACAAAACAGGATCACATAGTAGTTTCAAATTACCTGATCCGAGAGGAGAGGATGCCACTCCAGTCTCCAACAATACGGCTTTATAGTTGGCACCATAGTTGTGTTTTCCAAATGTCATTCCAGAGTGAGGCCAGCTGCTTCATAGTGATAGGTATCATGCTGAGACCAATGTGTTCTATGGACATGAGCCCACTGCCACATTGCATTTGTCATGATAAGTCCCATGGCCAGAGGTAATGCTGGGTAGAATCCTATGATGTTGAATAAAGCATTTTGTAGGGAGGATGACTTGGATTCAAAACAACCACACACAATGGTTTTGGCAGAAGCACTCGAGGTAGAGAAGGCATACACACATCCAGAGATGGATCTATTCCAGAAGAAACAAAGCTCCACCACATCCATGATGTAAATGATCCAGAGAATTTTCTTGCCTGCGTCTAACTGTTGGCAACTTCCCAGAGAATGGTACCATACACATGCTCAGATTCTGTCTGGCAGCAGGCTAGACATTCAACATTTCAGATCAACTTTGTTCTGTCAATCTCATGCATATCTTCCATTCCTTTCTCCCATACTATCATCTGTTCACTTGGCTTTGATAGTAGTGGCTGGGAAAACTCAAAATCACATTATTATTAAAATCATTTTTTATTGATGTCACTCTTCAAGGAGAATTCACATAGGACAAAATATTGTCATTCTTTGTAGGCAGGGGTATTTGTTTACTTCTTCAGACTGTCTTGATAAATTTTCTAGGTGTGTTTTCAATACTCTCTGACTATTCATCAAACATTAAACACTACATGTGAATCAGAGTATATCTATGACTTCATATCTTCCTTACAGACAGAAATACACAACCTGGTGCCCTGCTCTGGGGATTTCCCTCACTATTGTCCTTTAGGGCTATTCATGAACAGTGTTCTCTTGTTCTCTCTCTCTCTCTCTCTCTCTCTCTCTCTCTCTCTCTCTCTCTCTCTCTCTCTCTCTTGGCTTTCTGAGACAGGGTTTCTCTGTGTAGCCCTGGCTATCCTAGAACTCACTCTGTAGACCAGGCTGGCCTTCAATTCACATAGATCCACCTGCCTCTGCCTTCTGAGTGTTGGGATTAAAGGTGTGTGCCACCACACCTGACTTGAACAGAGTATTCTTGATTAGAATTGCAAACTTACAGTGTTGTTCTTTTGAATATTGCCAGCATACTATGCTGAAACTTTTGTAAACCAGGCCCCAAAATTTGTTTTTCCTAATTTTGCTCCACATGATAACATAGGTGCAGGCTGAGATGGAGCAAAGTGAGACAGAAGTATGAACTATGAGCATCTGTGACACTGGCAGATGGACAAACTTGTATCATCAGGCACCCGCCTAATCCTGGTCTTCTGTGTACTGTTTCTAACTGATGCCGAAGTGCTCATTTTGGCTAAGTGCCAAGTATGGTCCCTAATAGGCAGCTCCTGTAGTCTTAATAGAGAATGGTCACAAATATAGCTTGCCCAGTAGCAAAGCCAAAGCTGTTTTGGAAAATTAAAACAGTTTGTTTTTGGTTTTTTTGCACGGGCATATATGTACTCCTGGATCATCTAAGCTCAGTGGCAGGCCCTCTCCAGGCAAAGGTCCCATCATGACTCTTATCAGATGCTCACACTTCAGGCACCCTCAGATCTGCTCACTCTTAAAGGTTTGTATTTTTCTGGTCCTCCTCAGAATCAGCAGCCAAAATTTGGTGGGTGAGTTGAGATAGTACACCAAAATGAGATGGACCTTGCCTCCAGAAAACCAAGAAAGGGCCCAAGGTTTGTTAAGTCTTCATTGATGTTAGAACAGGATGGACGCATGTAGCACCATGTGCTTCATCTTTAAAGTGACATATTGACGTGCCACAGACTACTATACCCAGAAAAGCATTATGAAGGTAGCAGGCCCTAAACTAACAGGTGGCACCTCTGTATCACATACGCCTCTACATTTCCAGGGTTGTGAGTTTTCCTCTTACATGTTCTGAGTCTCCTCTCCTCAGAAGTATCAACACTAATAAAGAAGAGCTAAAAGAGAATGAACAGGTTCTTTAAACCAGTCATCCAAATGTGCTCTGAAAGAAAGCAGAACCCTGTGCTACAACAGGAGCCAAAGGCCACAGATGCTCCTAATGGCCACTTAAAAAAGAGAAGAAAAGGGAAAGGAAGGCCTGCTGAACATGCACCCACAGAATCGTGATATGACATTACCCTCTCACATCAAAGGCAGAACGCACATCTGGGTTCTTGCTTCTTATCTTTCTTCCTGTTTTTTTTTTTTTTTCTAAAGCACTCTGTATTTCTTCTACTCTCAGCCTAAATTCTGCATCTCATCAACTGTTCCAGTGATAATATACAATTTTCAGTGGCCTTCTCTTGCCTTCAAGATAAATAGCAAAAAACACCCAACTAAAAGTTTCCTTCAAATAGGGCTCCTGATTGGGTTTACATCCCTGACTGTGAAAATTCACTTCATGCAACCTTTTCTCCCATCATATTAACTCTATCATATACCACAGAACAGAATGTGTTTTTTCAGCTTCTAGTCTTCCCCCATCCTGGTCCCTAAGCAGGGAGTGTCCTTCCTCCTCCAGGATGATTCAAGTCATCCTCGAGACTCACTCCAAGTATCACCCCGCAGATTTCTTGGATTCCTCTAATATGTGATTGAGTCCCATCTCTGAGTTCCCCTAGCCTGTACAGTGGACAGCCATGATACATAAATGACTGGGTGGGTTTATCACCATCCAGTTTGGCCAATAGCAGTAGCTCCCTCTCTATTCACTTGTAATTTGCTATTGATTTTGTCTGAGGTCGTCAGGAGAAAATTTACCATTACAGACAACTGTTTGAACAATTATTAAAGTCAATAACAAGGTGTTTTTTTTTCAAAGATTTGCTTAGCGGTCACTTAGAAAAGCCTGGTATCTGGTGTTTAATTCATTGATTTTCTTTTGTTGATCAAGTTGTGCATGAATCTCTCTGTAATAAAAAGAAATGATTGATCACTTAATTTAAATGTTAATTTTCTTTTTATCATTTACTCTGTTAAAATTATGTACTTGTCCCAGTATATAGCCTTCCCATAAAATTCTGCCTTCAGACGTATTACCTGTGAGATCTTTAATACATAACCCCATGTGGCTAATTCCTTCCTCTTATAACAGGAAGAGAATTATTACTGCCCATCTTCCAGATGTTATAGATGCCTGGTCTCCTTTTCAACAGGAGTACAAGCACTACTCAGATGCAAGCATTATGAATACTGTGTGCTGAATAAATACATCGGTACATTTTGTGATGTGTTCCATGGATAATCCCTGTGCTCTAAAATTTATTTAACATTTTGTCTGCACAATGTCCAAACAAAATAGGAACAAAATTAATGCCTTTAAATGTCTACAATTCAAAGCTTGTGAATGAGATAAAACCGGGAAAATACAGGTCTTTTTCATTCTTAGTTGGGATTAACATTTTCTATCAATGTTGTAGGTTAATGGCTAATATATTGCTTTCATTAAAAAAATAAGTAGTTTTTAGTCATAGTAACTGATAGTAGTCCCATTATGTTGGCCAAATTTTCACTCAAGTCAATTCCAACTCTATAACACAGAGTTTCCAACTGGAAATGTTTAGGATCCTAGAAAGAATTTCTATTTTTTTTTTAATTCACAAATTCTCAGTTATGCCTGTAGACCTAAAAACACCAGTGTTGACTGGATGAATGGAATGCGCTGAGGACTGATTTTCCCTAAATTGAAACCACCTGTGTCACTCTGTTCCATTCATACAGAGCGTTGTGAAGCTCTTGAAGCACAAGTTGGCCTGCCAGCTGCTGGAAATACCAGGCTGGTGCAGCTGGAACCGTGACGACAGCAGCGGAAATAAGGTCTTACACCAAGTGGGCATCATTGTATCTTTAGCAGTTTCTTCCTCACCAGAAATCTTATCCCACAGCCACCACTCACTGCTCTATAGAAGTCATTGTAAATAAAGTCCCTTAAAATTAGATGTGTTTGTTCATTTCACAAAAGTGTAACGAGCTCTTCTTATGTGGGGAAAAAAAAACAACAAGCTAGGTCTGGTGATATAAAGAGAACACATCATTCACCATAAACTCAGAGATCACAGACCTGTGAGCTGTACATGTCCTAAAGAGAGAGAGCTTCAGAGAGATGAGACTGGAGAAATCTTAAGAAATGGTGTAGCAAACCGATGAACGCGAGTATTTCTAGAGGAAGGAAGCCGTAGAGTTTTAAAGCAGGTGTCAATCTGCTTTGTGAATCCTGAAAACAAGTAAGTTAGACTCTGATACATAAAGAATACCCAGAAATAGCTAGGATATAGCAGGACAATCAGAATGCCCATGGGTAGAACTGGATAGGAGACCAACGTGAAAGAAGAAGAGTGTGGCGAGGCATGGGGTTATTCTGCAGGAGACACCAGGCATCTTATGGACTTTTGGTGACTATACTGGCTAATAGAGAAGCACAGAGATTTAAACATGAAATGGTTAATATGAAGACTTACTTATTACCCAGGTGTGGTGATAGATGTTTATTATCCCAGCATTCTGGAGCTTAGGGCAGAATGAGTGCAAATTTGAGTTAGTGTTGAGTTACAGAGGGAGGCCCTCTCTTAGTAGACAAAAAAAAAAATCCAAACAAAACAGAAGACTGGGATTATTAACTGTAAAAAGGGATGAAATCAGGATCAGCTGGGAAGAAGCCATAAGGAGTCTAGAGAATATAGAAATAGCATAATCAGTGGCCACTGTGCCTTGGGATGAGACGGAGTTTGGGGATGAATCTGTTTCTACCTAACCTCTAGCCGTTTGCCCTATAGACTAAAATCTAGATTCCCCCACCCCTTAGAGAAGGACAGAAGTATCAAAGTTAATGCAAGAGAGATGCCAAGGTGCTATAGTGATGGAATTTGCTGAATGCACAACCTCTGTTTTGAGAGACTACACATTGAGAGGTGGCTCATGGGAGATACTGAAATAAACTGCATGACTGGTGAGACACAGAGGGGGATACACAGAAAGTGAGCGGCTTGCTGTCGGGTTCTGCTGTCTGGTGTGAGCTTCAGGGCTGAGTGCTGAAGAAGCTGCCTGTTTGGAGAGAGCCTGATGCTCCAGAAGCTACTCACTCCAGCTGTAGAACCTCACAGAGCGAGTGATCTTTCTTCCAGAAACACGACCAGCACCTCGAGTGAGGAAACTTATCTTTGGTCCACCTCTGTTTTCACAAAGCAGGTAAAGGGTAGTTTCAGAAGAGCAAGATAGACACAAAGAAATCCTGGTCCAAATATAACATCAAAGATGAACAAAAGCCACCGCAACTGGAAACAAGTTAGGCAGTGGAATTGGAGGCTAAAATGGAAGATTGTCAGGAAGATCCATGGATTCCTCCCATGACTCTCTACAGCGTAACTGTCTTCCTTCAACCTAGAAGATGTAATGAAGTTTTAGTCTTTGAAGACAAAACTGAGATCTTTGGACTGGAAAATGCCATACTCAGTGTTAAAAAAAAATAGTATGAACTAGTAAACAAAAGCCCATTGAATGATAAATTCTGAGATCTCTGAATTATTCTTCCATGGTATCCAGAAAGCTAGCTTGACTGACTTTTGAATTCCTGTACTTAAAATGAAATAAATACAGAATAAGAGGAAAAGTGTAATATGAAAGATCCAGACAGAAAACACTGGTGGATGAAAAGACCTAAAAGGGGAAGCATGAACAATACTCTCAGAGAAATCAGAGTGCACACTGTACTCAAGAAACAAAAGCAGGGATGGAGTGAAAGGGACCTTTGGAGAGCAAAAAGAAAACACTACAAAAAAGATGATGAAAAGATATAAATCGAAGATGAAAGACAGCATCAAGGAAATCATCCCCAAGTTAGAGGACAAAAAACAGACAGGAAGTGAGAGAAGAGAAGAAAGTAAGGCAGCCCAGGAGGAACAGGGTTCAAATCACAGACGATTTAGAAGAGGTCAAATGAAGCTCTAAGCAGAGGATCACAAGCAGTGTAATTAAAGAATATTTCCCAGCATTAGAAGACAAGAGTTTTTAGATTTAAAATGAAAGCAAAAAGATCAAAACTACATCCCATAATAAAACCATAATCAGCAATTTCAAACTAACAGATGCACTGAGAAAACAGCAGATTATACCAAAATGAGGAATGAAATCAGTTTCCGGTATTCAACGCTACAACTGATGTCAGGTAGACAATGAACTGACACAGAATTCTACAGAAAAAAGTATCTTTCAACATCGAAATTGATGCCCAATTTACCAATGTTGTAATAAGCTAAAAATGTTTACTGGTAAGTAAATTCTTTTTTTTTTTTTTTTGTTTTTTTTTTTTTTGTTTTTTTTTTGTTTTGTTTCCCTGTGTAGCTTTGCACCTTTTCTGGAATTTACTTGATAGCCCAGGCTGGCCTCAAACTCACAGAGATCCACCTGGCTCTGCCTCCCAAGTGCTGGGATTAAAGGCGTGGTAAGTAAACTCTTAATGACTGTATTTCCCGTGCACCCATTCTCAAGAAATAGAGGATATTAAAAAAAAAAAAAAAATAAGAAATTTAAACAGAAAATGAGTAAAGAAGCAAGATATCCATATTAAAGGAAAATTAAGAAAATCCACTTCATGGTAAACAAAAAGGCACCTGAAGCTGCTTTTGCTGAAAACTATTGACTCCTTATTTGGGCGCACGAGCTGACAAAACCTCGTTGAAAACCTGATTCACTGTCTTCATTTTGTGTCTCTTATGTTGGGTAGTGGCTTTCCTCTGAACCTAGGCATGTCAGCCTCTAAGGAGGGCCCGTTTACCTCTGTGCTTCCCCTTAGAGGATGAAGGCACACAGAGAAGTCATTGTCCCAGTCTGCAGTCACCTTGGATTCCAGGAACAGCAGACCTCCAGGGACAGATTCCCCCTCCAGACAGGGAAATTATCTACAGTGTGGAGGAGGCTGAGGACCAGATTGATCTGCTCTGGGGAATGATAGCAATAAAAACTCAGAGAATTATCGACCAGATAAGGCCTTGATCAGAAGTGCTTAATCATGCATTCCTCTTCTCCCCAGCCTTAAATTTTCCTGTTTAAATCTAAAGCTCTTGTCAACATCCTTAAAATGGCCTTGGACCCTGAACCCATGTATTTGTTCCTCTCTAAATGTGATCACATTGGATAAATCTTCTCTTCTCTTTGCCTTTCAGCCATTGCTAATCTTTTAAAGTGGTATACTGGGGATAGGTAACGAAGTTTAGCTTTGGAGAGCTGCGGAGCCCTGATTTTTCTCTGGTTACATAAGGTACGTAAGTTGCTAGAAAAGGACTCTGCAGTGGTTCTAAAAAGCAGTTAATGTAGATAAACAAAATTGACATCTCCATATGGGTGACCCAGGACCATAAAGCTAACGAGAATGACCACTGGGAAAGTAGTACCAAAGGCTGTTGGAAAACACATAAAAAATTAGCAGAAGGTTTAAGTGGCAACAATCCAATAAAAAAAAAAGTCTGTTACTAATGTCAAGAAAGACGAAAAATACAAGTTTCAGTAAATTTGAAAAATGCTCATCTATGTTATTTTTTTTCATCATAACAGCAAATTTAGATTCAAACAAAAACTTTCTAAACAACTTTGTTATAGTTAATAAAAAAAGAAAGGAAAAGAGAAGGACATTTTGGAGAGCTAAATCCTCAACCATAACACTGAGTCAATGTATACTATCTAAAATGAAATAACAAAATATAAAACTACTATAGACCCCCATTAATTGTAAATATGGTGACATTTAAGGAAGAAATCTTGAAAGCTCTCAAATGGGATGTCTTCTGAGGGAGAAGGCTGCAAAGACTATGCCAGAAAATTTTGTGCTTTGTTACATATTATTTTGCTCTGTTTAATTTATAGATGATGCACATGAATTACTTTTTCAAAAATAAAATTACTTTTTAGGGTAAGGAAAAGTATCTTCATTCAGAAAGTTGAGTTCATATTAGTCCTCACTGATCAAGGGTGTGCTAGCATTACTATGTACTTGGCTCAGTGCTGTGTACTGGGCTACAGTTGGAACAAGACTCAGTTCCTAACCCTGCAGAGGTCATGTTATGGGCCAAAGAGAGAAAAATAAGATGAATAAGTCAGAGGGCATTCTTTGTAAATTCTAGATGTATGGTCTGAATGTGTAAGACACCCATGCGAAAAATTTTACCAGCCAACATCTTTTAATTCAGTCTTCACAAGTCCAATGAAGCATCCTTTGGTAGCCTTACTACAGGGAGAAGCTGACTCAGAGATGTTGCTAATGCCAGTGCTAATGGCCGGCATGATTCAGACACAGAGGGATAAACTAAAATATCTTCCCAGCCATGAGATAAGGCATAGTTTGCAGGTTGTGGGCCGCAGTCGAGAAAAGCTGAGAAGTCCTTGGCACACCACCCAGCACTGCTAGCACAGAAGACCTGTGTGCTACAAGAATCTTTTGTCATGTAAAACACTCCTTTAAAAGTTGAATTGTAGTTATCTATGGAAATGTGTTTCCTTTTTCTTTAAAGAAAATTCTTAAAATTTCTGTGTGAATGGATTCAATACAATCAAAAGGTGCTCCAATGTACTCTTCTCCAAATGCTAATATAATTAATTGTGATGCTAATAGATTTCTAATCATTTGAGCCTTAGATATTTTATTTTCCTAAAATGTCATCATTTAAGCCTGTCATAGTTGTCTCCCCACAACTTAAAGGATGAAAGCTGCTAATGAAGTCAAATTATTTTGATTTTTGTATTCATTCTGCCTGCCTTTTACTGGCGCAGAGTCTCCAGTATGGTCCATATATCTCAACACTGTATTGCAGAGTGAAATGAAACTATAGACAGCATAAATATTTGATATTCTCTTCACTCCTGTCCTCTGTGTGCTTCCCATTCTGGCATCAGATGACCACTTTGGAAACAGTAGGATGGGATTTCATATTTGCTAAGAGACTTAGAATGTTTTAATATGCTCTGGAGTCCAGAGTTCAGCCATTGCCAGTCTATAAAACATTACGGAAATCAAAGAAGCTTCCGAAATCCTCACCCTCAAGGTCTCATGCTATTTTCGGATTGAAATTTCCCATGAACTTATTTTTAGTGAGAAAATGAATCGAGGGCTTTCATTAAACTAGTGTGATTCCCAGGTGTGTTTCAAATTAATTACAGTCATGTCAGAACAGGACTGTTGGAATTAAATTATCCTTTGTTTCTTCCAAACACATTTCCAAATCTACGAGGAAAGACATTCAGTAAAATTCATGTAGCAGGGTTCCTGGTCTCAGAAATAGGCAGATCTATTTAACTGTGTTGGCCACTAGTCTGAAACTAACCTGTGTGTTTACATTGTAGACAAAAGATGTAAAGCCCTAATCAGGGGACTCCCCAGCTCTCCAAAGCTCAGATGAGCTCTCCTATAGCAATTCAAGGAGTGGGAGCCACAGCTCTTCAAGGAGAGTCCCTTCTTACTGCTTTTTACCCATGGAGTACCTGGCTTAAGGGGTAAGTTTAAGGCGTATTTGAGATTAAATACACTGAATTGATTAGCATTTTTATACTTGTTCACTAAAATAAGTTTTAGACGTTAAAGATTCACATTCCCCACGCCTTAATACACCAGAGTTAATGTCAAATATTCTCCCTTTTCAGCCTGGTCTTCATAGTTTGTTTGTAAGTGCAGATATTCTAGCATGAAAGGTAAAGCAGTTATGCTGTTCTTATGCTTATAATCTTCCATACAATATTATTTTATTTGGAAGGATAAAATTAGTTGCAAAGCCAGGCTGAAATCTTAACGGTATGGTTTTGAAATGTTAGGCCCCATTCTGATAGGACTGTGACTAGCAATGTGATGGTGAGACCACACTTCATAGTGCTGATCTTAGACTGTATCATGTCTAGCTAAAAGACCATTATGTTACCCAATGGCTCTGAAGTGTGAGAGCACGAGGTTTATTTGATGTTGATCATTTGTTCTGATTTTCCCCTTTGACCACTATAGAATGACTCCTTCAAGAAAAAGTAGGGCAGGAGAGATGGTTCACTGATTAAAGACCCTTGCTATACAAGCCCAACCAACTGAATTTGATGCACAGAACCCATGTAAAGATGGAAGGGGAGAATTGAGTCCACAGAGTTGCCGTATGACTGCTACATAGACTCTACCCTACACACACAAACACACACACACACACACACACACACACACACACACAAATTAATAAATAAAATGTTTTTTAAAAGAGGAAGGAAGGAACTGGCAGCTTTCCATAGTAATTTGCCTAATTACAATCCTTAATTTGCCTCAATTTGTTCTAATTGACACTATTGTGTCATCCCATAGTTACTCCTAATTGGATGATTTCTCTAAAGGGAGATGAGCCCTCAGGTAAGACTCCTGTTCCTGGGATTTTTCCACCCATGGCCAAGATCCCTCAGTTGCGCTCAGAGGACCTTGGTGATCTCTGTTGACTTTACCTCTTCCCTGCACTTAATCCCATCAGCCATCCTGGATACCAGCTGCACGGCTCTGCAGTATAAAGTTTACCTTCCCTCTGCCGCCACTGAAGCTGTGGTCTGTTCAGTCCGCTTTCTGTCCGCCACTGAAGCTGTGGTCTATTCAGTCCGCTTTCTGTCCGCCACTGAAGCTGTGGTCTGTTCAGTCCGCTTTCTGTTCGCCACTGAAGCTGTGATCTATTCAGTCTGCTTTCTGTCCGCCACTGAAGCTGTGGTCTGTTCAGTCCGCTTTCTGTCCGCCACTGAAGCTGTGATCTATTCAGTCCACTTTCTGTTTGGGAGAGGGATGGGATATTACTGTGCAAGTTCTGCCTTGTACCATATGTATTCCAGTACGCTCAGATCTTGAAACTTTCTTCTGGTCACTTTCTTGTGCAGGGAACAAATTTAAACACTGATTGATTCTTTGGCATATAATTTATACATCCCCAAATAACTGCCAACTTTATTTAACATGTTGTGCTCAGGCAATTTGGCTTAAATATTTAATTTTTTTAAATTTATTAATATTTTATGGCCAAGTATATGATCCTACACTAATTTTGACATTTGAACAGAAAATAAAATATGTATTTATAGGCTACAAAAACTTGTGAAGTTTACTAATGTGAATGTTTCAGCATATAGTTTACATCTCAATATTTATTATCTTCTGGCCCTACCCTGTAAAAAAGTTACCTTGTGGCTATATACTATTAAATTTTCTTTGTATTTACAATTATTTACTTTTGCGCATTTCAACAGATTACAGTGTATGTTGTCATGTCTTCGATGTTGATTTGACTTCTAAAATATCTACTCATGGTACAATTTTTTCATAGAGTAAGTTCTCAATGTTATCGTAATTGTTTTAAGGGGAAAGAGAGACTTGAGAAAGAAGATGCTGTCGGAAATATAGTTTGCTAATACAGGAAAATATTCCATATCTGTTTGGCATTGCTTTCAGAAGCAGGTAATATCACCGAGTACGACAGACTGACTATACTTGAGTTTATTTTTTCCAGGTAATCCTATGTGTGTTCACAGCCCAGCCCTGACATGGCAGTTCCCTAGTGCCTTCTCTGTTCTCATCTCCCATGCTGTCTGCTGTTCTCAGCTCCGAAGGTTCCCATCTTTTCCCTCTGAAGTGTGAGTCTGGCAGAAAGAAGAAACAGAAGCACCCATGAAGAAAAGGCAGCCAGTGCCGCGACAGGAACAAACAGAGAAACTTACCAGCCCTGTCTAATGGTTGCCCACAGCCTGTTTCTGTCAGTGAGGATGGTGTTATATATGGCCAGGAAAGGTAAGGAAGATTAGAAATACAGATTCATTTTAAGCAAGCAAATTAGCATCCCACACACACACCAACAAATCAAGGCTGTATTAGTAAGTAGAAAGGTCAATCAGATATTGAAGCAACAAATCCTAACTTCGCACATGTTTCAGTCCTTCTCGTATTTCATTTGATCTTTGTTACTGCTTCTTTATTATCCTACACTACCTGTCAATGTTGGGTTTCATTTTATAGTATCATTGGCATCATTATTACGTCACATAGTGCAAGTTCTGCCAAATCTTCATTCGAATCGAAGCATTTATTCCCAAAGGCAGTCCATACTGTCTAAAGTATTTTCAGAATGGATGGATATCTTCAGGAACTAGTGTCCTGACTCAAAAGAATAAGATCTAAGGCTCAGTTCCTCCTGACTCCTCCCAGATCCGTCCCCCACTTCCATCCCTTCTCAACTTTATATCCTCTTTGGTTTTTTGTTTGTTTGATTGATTGATTGTTTGTCCACTGAATCCAATTTGTTCTGCCCATAAAGTCATGGGTACGGAGCCATCCAGTGGAACATTTTTTAACCTAACAAAAGCCACATTCTTAAAGAAGAGAGTCTTGCTCCCCACCGCATTCTGGAACGCCAATTGGCTTGATTTAGTGCAGCTCTTAAGCAGGTATCGATAGCTGCTGAAAGTTCATGAGTAAAATGGTCCTGTTCTGTTCAGAAGACACTATTTCTCTATGGTCCTCCACAAACCCTTGGTTCCCACAGTCTTTCCATCTCCTCTTCCTTGCTGGTTCCCGAGCCTTGAGCGGAGCTGTGACATAAATGTCCTATTTGTGGCTGAGCACCATACAGACCTTTATCTGCATTTCAAATATGCCTTAATTCTGAAACATTGTTCTGAACGTGCCATCAGTTTGTCTTTCTTATGACTAGATAGTCCCCAAAGAACAACCCAAGGACTGAGAAATGAGTCTTACAAAGAAGAAAAGAACATCATGCATATTTACGAACTTCTTAAAAATTCCAGTCAATTCAGGTTTTGCCATCTTTCGATACATGAACTGGGAGTAAGCAATGTAAGACCATAAGTGTTAAATTTTTATTCTTATTCTTATATTTATTTATTTGGTTTTTCAAGACAGGGTTTCTCTGTGTAGTTTTGTGCCTTTCCTGGAACTCGCTCTGTAGACCAGGCTGGCCTCAAACTCACAGAGATCCGCCTGCCTCTGCCTCCCAAGTGCTGGGATTAAAGGCGTGTGCCACCACCGCCCGGCAAGTGTTAAATTTTAATAGTTATTTTAATAATCATACAATCCAGCCATCATGTTATGTCTTACTAATAAAGAGCTCTAAAGAACAAAAGGAAATATTTTAAGTAATTTTATTTTAATATAATTGATCATATAATAATAACACAGAAAAAACTTTCATAGGGGAAAAAAGAAAACTAACCAATGATTTATAAGGAATGTCTAAAAATCTAAATTTTAAATTGAATACCTAGAGTAAAAACTTAGTGTTCTGACAAGTAAATATCTTTCTGACATTATAAAGTCCCTGAAAAGAAAGATAAATTAATTCATTAATTAGAATTATTTTGGTGGACTGGGAAGATGGTTTAGTGGTTAATAGCGTTCACTGTACTTGCAAAGGACCAGAGTTTGGTTCCCAGCATCTATATCAGGCAGCTTACAACTACTTATAAATTCAGCTCCAGGGAATTTGACATCACTGGCCTCTGTCAGCACACACACACACACACACGTACTAATATAATATAATAAATATAAAATGCATTTTAACATTGTATTTTACGAGCTGAATAGATGGCACAATAAAATGCTCGCCTTGCAAACACAAGGCCCTGAGTTCAATATCCAGAACCCATGTGCAAAATCTGCGCACAGTGGTATACATTTGTAATCTCAGTACTGGGAAGGCAGACCATCTGAGACTACTCAGCCCATAAATCACAACTCAGATGTTACTGTCCCTAGTTAGAGTTTTATTGGGACTCTAGTGGCATTCATCCATTTTGAGGATTGCTTTTACACTAAGGCGGTGCTGAGTAGCTGAGATGGAGGCCACAGGTCCTTGGTCTAAAAGAATTCCCTCTACAAAAAAAAAAAGTACCACCATCTTCTGAGAGTACAACAATAATATTTTCTTAAAATTTAAAAGTCTATATTATCTAGCTCACGTGTCTAGTGAATATTTGGCTATTATTTAAATATTTTCCAAAAAGTTACATTGGAAAGAAAAGCATCTTCCTTTTCAAACCTCTTTGATAGAGGTGGAAGAGTAGTTACTTGTGAGCTTGAATGTGGGACAGCAAACAGGAACGAAGCTTTTGGAGTAAAGGATGTTTTCTATACTTTGATGTCGGTGGTGGCTTAGATGCTTACGCTGTAAAAGTATCCTTATATGTGTGCTCTTCAGAGAATATATATATATATATATATGTCATGTTGTAATAAAAGCCCACTTAAAAAATCCAAAACATGACATGCTTGAATAAATTGAACATATCTCAAGATATATTGAGCTCCCAATATTCTGAGAGCCTGAGACAGAGTTGACTATACAAATGTTCAGATGATCCATTCCTGAGTAGGACACATACATCAATTCCACACCACGGTGGGAAGAGGTTATCACGAGTTGCAGTCAGATGCCCGGTCATCCCAGCTTGTTAACTGCATGCCCTTTAGCTGTCCTGGGAAGAGTGGAAAGTAGAGACCAAGCAAGAACCTCTTCCTCCTCTTCTCCACTGTTCCTGGTCCTTCTCCTTTCTCCCTTCCTTGGCTGCTCCCATTCTCAATGGGGACTTGTTTTAACTTACATAATCAACTTCTTGATTCTATTTTTTTTCTCAGTTTTAGCCAACCCAGCTCCCACTAGCTTAAACTGGATCTGAAAGAGCAATGATATAGGGCTATAAGCTGGATCACCAGGCAGCTAGACAAATCTCTGACGTCCTGGCCGGTAGAGGGTTTCAGGATGAGAAAAACGGGACACGATGCAAACAGAAAGCAGGCCAGGTGTGAGCACTCAGCATGGGCATCAGAATGGGAATGTATGATTTAGCAGCTCCCTCACTCAGTAAGTCTTTAAAAAGACAAGGAGAGCATACTCACAGTCTAAGAAGTCCGTTGTAACAAGCCACACAAAGTCTTGGAAAATTAAGAACTCCATCCAGTGACTGGGGTTAATGAGCAGAGTTACTACAGATGTGCACACAGAAAACTGAACCTGGGTCTTGATGCCACTTGGAACAGGCCATATTATATTAAATGTGAAGTGACTCCCTAGAGAGGCTGGTCTGAAGGGAGAAGGTGAGCACTATGGGAACCACCTGAATGAGGAGGGGACAACGACAACGACAACGAGAAGAACATACAGTATTGCCTCCCAGCAAGCCAGACACAGCTTTGTGCCCCCAAAACAAATGGTGGTATTTGTACCATATCATGAAATGTTACATCCTACCGGGAACTCTCACACGTTATCTAGTCTTTTACCTAATATTGATTTTTGCTGTAAGCCAGGAATCATAGAAATTCAGGAATACACAATTTGAAAAAAAAAATCCTACTGTGTACACCATACCTCAAATGGAATCTCTCACTTATCTGAATGGACTGACTACACAGGCACTCATTCAAATGTAACACCTGCTACACTATTTTATCTGTCCTTAAATCAGGTTCCCAAGAGCACCTATTAAAAAACGCTCTGTTCTTCAGCTTGCTGTTTGTACTTGGAAGTGTGAAAAAAAACTTGCTTTATTCACAAGCTCTCTCTTAGATGACCTTGACCTTCCATGAATCTGAGTTGAGAAAAATGTCTCTAATGAAAATAAACTCCTTTTTTCCTCTGAATAAGATATTTTCAAAATTAAGCTAGTCTTTTAAATCTGTACTCTTTTCAAATGACAACTGTCAGTGTTTGTTAAACTTGACAAAGTCAGAAACTGAAAGCTAAAAGACTTTATATATTATTGTGTGACTTTTAGAATATGCTTCTACACCTGAACCAAATGTTTTAAATGCAGAATTTTATCATGGAGTTATAGGAATGGAAAATTATTTGGTACTGGGTTGGATTTTTTATGAATTAGTTATCTTCCACTTAAGTGTTTTAAGTTATTTTTCCGTTAGGAAGAATGTAAAATTTTAAATTATATCCTACCATGAGTTGTGAGTTTGAAGCAGTGTTGCTCTTAGGTTATGGGTACAACCATACGGCAAAAAAGGGAAATGTGCCCAAGCTGTACCATCCACTTGTGCAAAGACTTCAGTCTCTGAAGCATAGAATGGAGTTGATGCAAAGCCCAAAACAAACTACTTCCTAAAGCAGTATTGCATATTTTAATATCCATAGAAAGGAAATATGTCAGTCTTAAGCTTTTTTCCCCTACTCCATTCATTAGATTAAGCATGCAAATACTTGTTATAAATCTGATTTTTTTGTTGTTGTTCTGATAAATTTCACTAAAGGTATTTTTTCAAAGCATTTAAAACAATATTTTTTGTTGTTTTGATGCCATCTCCCTCCAGTGCCCAGGTTGGCCTCAAACTCTTGGGCTCAATGGATCCTTTTGGTTCAGCCTTCTGTGTACGTGTAGTCACACTTGCTGTACCTGTTGCTCACGCCCAGCTAAGACATCTTTGTCCCTTGGAAACCGTGTTCCTTCAAAATTGATCAGTGAGGCTTCTTTGAGGTCTAAGGTGGTGGTGATTGTGGTTGTTTGCTGTGGCTAGCCAGGATCTCACAGAGCTCTGCCTGCCTCTGCCTCTTGAGTGACTAAAGGTATCACCACACCCAGCTGAGGTCTAAGTTTAAAGACTATACCTTCCAAGATGTGAATGTGCCAAAATATTACCATGTGGTCAGGGTGAGTTTGACACAAATTTGTGACTCCATCTTGTCTCAGCTGGAGCCATTTTTGATTTAACCGGAAATCTCTCTCTCTCTCTCTCTCTCTCTCTCTCTCTCTCTCTCTCTCTCTCTCTCTCTCTGTCTCTCTCTCTGTCTCTCTGTCTCTCTCTCTGTCTCTCTCTCTGTCTCTCTCTCTGTCTGTCTCTCTCTCTCTCTCTCTCTCTCTCTCTCTCTCTCTCTCTCTCTCTCACACACACACACACACACACACACACACACACACACACCCTTTTCTATCTTTCTACTGTGAAAAGTCCCATGGGAAAGTACCCAACCCTGTTCTGGAAAACTGAGGTCAAGATGCCCAGCTAACTGTCGCTTTTCCTTCTGTTAAACTGCTTGCTCGTTCTACTTCCCCCTGCAACTGTTGACCAGGATAGGGTGGCAAAAAGCTCCTTGTGGAAAGCAGTCAGGCTACTCTGTGAGAACTGTTTCTCTCTAGGCAGTAGCTGGCTGGCTAAATAAAGATTCTCAAATTCAGACTTCCACCCTGCTGAGTGCTCTTTGGGTCTCTGCAACAATGGCAGGAGGGTTTTTTCCCCCAAGAATACTAAGCGTGTAAATTCTACACCAAACCAGAGAATGGTTTGTTGAACGATTTCCAGGGAGGAACTTCCTCACCCACCTATGCTTGTTTCATTTTACGCAACCATTTGGAAGTTCAGGGAACAGGTGGACCCTTTAGGGTAGGTCTTCTCACTGCCACTAGTCAAGATATTTCCTCACAGGCATGCCCAGAGGCTAACCAACTCTAAAAATTTCCTGGAAGACGGACCTGGGCCTGGAGGTTTATCTCATGGATCATTCTAGATCCTATCAGGTTGACCGTCAACACTCACCTTCACAAATACCCTGTTTTTCCTGAACTTGGAGCTTCAGCGATGACAAAACTATGAAAGGAAGGGAGCTGTAGTACATCAGGAAACAGAAAATAGGCTGCGGCTGCTCCGTTAGCTTACTCCTGACCTTTCCTTTTTGTTCAATACAGGACTGTAGCCAATTGGATAGGGACCACCCACATTCAGTGTGGATCTTCCCTCTCTCAGTTAATCCTGCCTTAAAATGCCCTCAATGATCTGCCCTTTGCATGTTTCTTAGATGACCCCAAATGTAATCAACCTGGCCATGAAGATCAACCATCATATACGTCAAACTTTTATTTTTTTTTTTACTAATAATTTAAAGCCAGAAAGTAAAATGCAATTTGTGTGGCATCATTATTCAAGCTAGCAGAAATAACTATCTCTGAACATTCAAACACTTCTAAAAAAAATGCTAAAATTAGACACAAAATGCATTCAGTCAGATCGACATCAACTTTCAAGGAATCCGAAAAGACAGGTAGCATGTATCAGCGGCCACACTTAGCTGATGAGCAAGAAGCACTCAGTGACATGGGCACTGTTTAAACCATTGCAAACAAAGCAATGTCTCACTGAATCCTTAGCTCTTCTGCAGTCAAGGCCCCAAGACAGAATGGGTTTTACAGTTACTTGAACTGTCTGTTCGGACATACGATGTAATTAATCAACATCAAGGATTAATAAACAAGGAGCAGAAAGAGGAGAGAGGAAGGAACAGACATTTCACTTAAAGGATAATTCAGATTATTATCCATTCTTTCAGCTCTGCTTCCCAGGATCAAAAGACTGGATACTCTGTAATGAAACGTCAGAAAAGAAATTCTATTTTTTACTGCAAAATCTACCACAAAAGGCAAAAGCACAGAAAACTATGTTTAATATGTACCACATGACAACATAAACTCTCCCATATTTAAAAAATAAACCACCTAATTATTCTATGGAAATCAACCATATTCAAATATCTATACTTATATCCCCTAGCTGTCTAAAATAGTCATGAGTATTCTAAGAGCAATCAAACAGAGTGTACCGTTTTGTATAAATTCCAATGCACAGTATAAACATTTCACACCAGTGGTGTAGAAGAAAAAAAATACGTATTTCTTGTACTAACTGTGTGAATGGACTGCATTAAAAAATGGGGGCATGTTTAATAGGCAATCTACTAAGGGCACACTTCATTTTTATGAATACTTATTAAGCCCCTACTGTATACTGTGTATTGACAATAAAATACAGTACAACCTAGTCTCTCTCTGCTAGGAATTCATTATTCTCACCGTCTTGTTGGATAGTCAACTACATAGTACTAAATAGATCATTGAGGAAAGCATTCTCACAGGGACCAATCCAGGTATCTTCTCAATTCATGGTAACTCCAATTCTCTTGTGGGCACATGTTTGGAAGGACTGGTTGTATGTAACCATGTGTCCTGGGACTAAGGCACAGTTCCATTCTTTAAGTTGTAGTCTTTCATCCTACTCACACACTTCTACTCCCATCACTCTGATGAAAGCATTCAAAATAGCTAGAAATTGAAAGCAGGGTATACGTGAATTCCTTGTACTATCTTTGAAAAACCTTGTCATATCAAGCAAAACTATTCTAAAATTCTTAAAATTTAATTGAAAGAAAACTGAATGTTGGATAATGAGCTTTCATTGAAGATATTTTCAAAATGTTTTGACAGAATTATTAATAAGCTAAATATTTTAGCACACTTAAAAACAACATCAAATGCTAATATCTTCTGTTAGGTATTTTCCTCAGACCAAAATAGAAATAAGATTTTCTTGGAGACAATTTTTCTCCATTCCTTTTCAGTCTATCCTTGAACCACAAGAATCAAAATATTTTCTAGGAGCTCATCCATTAACTGTCATGCTTCCAACAGGATTGCAAAAGCATGTGGCTTAGACCATCTTCTTGTTCACCACACGGTAGCATGTATTAGAGAATAATTAACATTTCAGCCCTATATTTTTTTATTATGATAACAAAAATAGACCCATGTGTTTTCAAACACCCATTGGAAGGAGATACCACCTGGTGTCACTTTCTGGCCCAACCCGGTTTCCACAAAGGGAACAAAAGTCCAGAGAGTTTAAATTGCTGGAGTGAAATCACAAAGCTAATAGAATTCAAGTCAGCATGTTGGGAGACATTCACCAGAGAAGACTATTCAGGCATGGATTTAAGCCAATAACCAGTCTTTATTAGCTGGCCGGCAGCTACTCTGGTGTTTGGGATCCCAGTGTAGCCCCGAGCCTTTCTCAGGGTGAGCTTTTAAGTACAAAAACCATGTTGTGGGCTGACATACTTCAGTTAACAAGAACAGTTAGCCAGAAGGAGAACTATAGAAGCTAAAAACCAAGGTTAGTATATTTAGAGAGCTTCCCAAAACTATATGGACTTTGATGGATTAGGCCTCTGACATAGTTTCAGCAAGTGGTGCTGTCTATGTGGTGAGTTTTACAACCTTGATGGTACTTCCATCATGCAGTCAGTTGTGCTAAGGTCTGGGGGCCCTGTTATAAGCAGGCAGCCTTCCCTTATTCAATATCCTAAAGATGCATGATTGCTTTTTAATTCTGTAGAACTCAATTTTCAGAAAAATTTTCATTTAGACTAAATGTGAATCAATAAAATACTTTTCAAACAAAAAAAGTACAAAGCCAGTGTGAAATTGGAAAGATATAGAGTTGAATAAATTTCATTCCTATGAATATGCATATATGTCTCATTGCTTTAAGGACAATGCACTGAAACGGTGTTGAAGCAATCAGTGGAGATGGGAGATCCCATTGCCATCAGGGACACTAGAGGAATGCCAGTAAGAACAAGGTTAGCAAAAACAACCTGCTCTGGTTGCTCTCAACTCAAAAAGAGAACTCTATTTGCCTACAGTGAGGAGGAGGCAAGCCGAGGTCAACGTGGGAACTGTTAGAATGACCAGCCATCCATTATGGAAAGAGGATTAAGAAAATCTAGGGCCCAGGAAAGATCTAGAAAGACAAGAGAAAGGAAATGCAAGCCTGGAGACTCAGTAAAAGGGCATATGTATGGATTCTGCATCCCATCCAGGCAGAAAATCTTGGCAATCTCACTCTCATGGACAAGAACACAGCATCAAGACAAGTGAAGTCTATCAGGAAGAAATGAAGAAACAGAAGAGCCTGCCTGCTGTATTTTGTGGAGGATGTTTCACACGTCTTTCATGTCTTGGTCTACCCAGACCATGGTAACAAATGAGCATCAACATGACAGCTCTTTATAATACACAGGAATTTCTCATATTTCTGAAATCTGGGAAGCCCAAGACCAAAGGGCCAACAGATTCAGTCGGAACAGAGTCCATTTTCAATCCTTTAGATGCTGCTTTCTTACTGTGTTCTTACAGAGTAGAACATGAAGAGGCTCTCTTGGGACTGTAAGAGCCCTGATTCCAACCAAGCCCTCTCCTCTCTTGCTCCCAATGACTTCCCGGATGTCTTCACCTCCAGGTAGCATATACTAGAGACTGAGTTTAAATATTTGAAGTGCAGGTATTATTCTCATATTGTAGTATCAGACCTACTCAACCCAAAACAATTTCTTTCAAAAAATTTAAAATAAAACTGTAAATTGAGAAGAAATATAACTGGGCAGTGGTGGCACACGCCTTTAATCCCAGCACTTGGGAGGCAGAGCCAGGCTGATCTCTGTGAGTTTGAGGCCAGCCTGGTCTACGGAGCAAGATCCAAGACAGGCACCAAAACTACACAGGGAACTCTGTCTCAAAAAACAAAAAACAAAAAACAAAAACAAAAACAAAACAGAAAACAAATACACACAAAAAATTTTAAAACCTTAGAAAACTCAAAATAAGCTCAGTTAGTGATGGTCTTAAGTAAATAGGTAATGGGCAATTTATAATAGACTATATGTTGTTGGTTGTTTTTTACTCTTTGGGGGAGCCCACTGCCACCCAGGTCCCAAATAAATCACACACAGAGGCTTATTTTTACTTATAAATGCCCGGCCTTATCTTGGCTTGTTGCTAGCCAGCTTTTCTTACCTTTAAATTATCCTGTCTATCTTTGGCCTCAGAACTTTTATCTTTCTCTATTCCTGTATACATTTTCTTTCTTTCTTACTCCATGTCTACTGTGTAGCTGGGTGGTTGGGTGGCTGGGTCGCTGGGTGGCTAGGCCCTGAAGTCCTCTTCCTTCCTCTTTTGTTTTGTCTCCCCAGATTTCTCCTTCTATTTATTCTCTCTGCGCACCAGCCCCGCCTATCCTTTGTCCTGCCTCACTATTGGTCATTCAGCTCTTTATTAGACCATCAGGTATTTAGATAGGCACAGTAACACAGTTTCACAGAGTTAAACAAATGCAACATAAAAGAATGCAACACATCTTTGCATCATTAAACAAATGTTCCACAGCATAAATAAATGTAACATACCTTAAAATAATATTCTACAACAGATATATACTTTCCAAGAATTCCTGAAGCAAAAATTAATCACATTCTAAGACATAAATCTTCAATTATGTCAGGGTAGGAATAATAAATGGCATATTCTCTGACAAAAGTAGAAAAACATAATGATAATGGTTGAAACAGAAAGGCTCCCTTTGTAGAAAATTAAAAGCATGTTCTAAACAATAATTGAATTAAAAGAAGATAAGTCTCCAAATAAAGGATATTTAGAAAATTATTCAAAGTAATAACTCTTTCTATTAAAATGTGTGTAAGGCCGGGCGGTGGTGGCGCACGCCTTTAATCCCAGCACTCGGGAGGCAGAGCCAGGCGGATCTCTGTGAGTTCGAGGCCAGCCTGGGCTACCAAGTGAGTCCCAGGAAAGGCACAAAACTACACAGAGAAACCCTGTCTCGAAAAACAAAATAAAACAAACAAAAAAAAATGTGTGTAAGATGTGACAAAATTATAGAGGCAAACTCATATACTTATATGTAAATGACTTGATAGGAAAAAATAAATAAAAAACAACAAACACTTTAAAAAGTAAAACAATGTTAAGACAACAAAATAATAAAAAATAAAACTATAAATTGAGAAGAAATACAGCTTTATTAACAAATGCAAAGTCTTAAAATGTTTCTTCCAAAGGATATCAGCTCTTATCTCCCTTATGATGGTTTAGTAATTAGTAATTAGTAGGAAGATGTACACACTTATGCAAATTTTGCTAAAACTATCATTTGTCACACATTGTTCACCGAGTACTCCTTGTGAATGTTGAGGGCTCCTGATGTAACTGTGAATCTTTTTTTTTTTTTTTTTTTTTTTTTTTTTTTTTTTTTTTTTTTTTTTTTGGTTTTTCGAGACAGGGTTTCCCTGTGTAGCTTTGCGCCTTTCCTGGAACTCACTTGGTAGCCCAGGCTGGCCTCGAACTCACAGAGATCCACCTGGCTCTGCCTCCCGAGTGCTGGGATTAAAGGCGTGCGCCACCACTGCCCGGCATAACTGTGAATCTTAAAGGCTCATCCTCCCTAGCAACTCCCCCACTCCCCAACTCCACCCACACCTCCTCACCCCCCCAACCCCAACCCCATGTACCTGCAATCTACTTGTTTTCATCCTGTTTAGTTTTTGTCTCATGAACACTGCCCATAAGCAATTGGTGATTCATTCAGCGCTTATTAAATTTGAAACCCAAGAGTCTGCTTCTTAGTTAGCACAAACAAGTAAATCTATTTATTGATCTGGTTATCCAAGACCCAGCTAGAATCCAAATCCTGCCATGATCACACATAGCTTCTGCACTGTGGCTCTCTGCTGCCCCCTCTTGGTTCTAGTCAGGATTGTTTCAAACACTGGGATGTGCTTTTAAGCTTTTAGTAAGGTAGTAAAATTGCCAAGTATTTGAGTGCTCCTGATCCTCACACACAGATGAATGAAATTGTCTCATTGTAGAAGCAGGACGTATCTTTTTACTATATTGTTTCAGAAACCAGCTTCATTCAGTTGAGTATTTTCTAGATGAACTTTGGTTTTCTAAAGAAAAAAATGTTTGACTTACTGGACTCTCCCAGTTCAGTGATTTGTGGCATTTTTGATTCATAAACAATTCTGAAGGACTATGAAACTAAAGTGTACATATTCAGGGGGCTTCTACCAGGACACTGCGTTGTGCTTCCTGGATCCAATTTCAAGAAAGGACTGAATGAGCCCAAAGAGGCAAGTGCTGTCTACAGGTAGACTTCAAATAGCCACCTTTTCAGCAAGCACGAAACTTCTGGAAGCCTACACCTGTGATGAATCAATCCCTATGTGTGAAGGTCTGGTTATTTTGGTCCACAGAGGCAACCCTAAAGGATCCTCGGAGCTCTTTAGCGTTTCAGGCCGTCAGGCGATGCTGCAGCCCTGCCTGCTTCTCACTGTACGGTCGGTCTGCTTTCTTCCTCTCCCTGCCTCGGGTATCCATCCAAAGGGTCTCTTTTGCCAACACCTTCATGCTAATTTTTAATCTCACAGTCTTTTGGGAGCCCAACATGCGGCAGCTGTGAATGTAGCTGCATAAAACTGCTCACGAGGTCACAGGGACAGAGGTAGAAAATAGTACCTAAAAATACCTCATTGGGCTGAAGAGATGGCCAAGAGGTTAAGAACACTTCCTGCCCTGCCAGAGGAATTGAGTTCGGATTCCAAGCACCCACAACGGGTGGCTCATAATCCCTTGTAACTCCAGCTCCAGGGGGATCCAACCCCTTCTTCTGGCCTCAGGTACTCACATATATCAGGTATACATTTACACAACAAACAAACATATGAATAAAAAGCTTTCGTTATTTTACTTAGCGGTTCCATTCATCACCTCCATGTTATGTGGACTTAGGGATGTCCATCCTATCCAGGTGACAGGAGATTCACACCGAAAACTGCTCCTGGGGAAAGAATTTGGGAGACAAGAGTTGAAGAGAGGCAATGTTTGGTGACGAATAAAACCAATAACGGTGACAATCATACAAAAAAGACTTCAAATGGCCAGGTATACACAGTGATCAAAACCTTATAGTGGTTCTCACCCTTCCTAATGCTGCTGCCCTTTAACAGAGTTCCTCATGCTGTGGTGACCCCCAACCATACAAATGTTTCCGTTGCTATTTCATAACTGTACTTTTGCTACAGTTATGAATCGTCAATATCTATGTTTTCCAACGGTCTTAGGTGACCCCTGTGAAAGTGTCGTTTGACCCCCCTAAAGGCATCTAGACCCACAGGTCAAGAGCCACTGCTCTAAACCCAAGCTACTCCAAAGCTTGTGGCTGATTCCTGACACAGGATACATCAGCAGCGGCAATGTTCAGCCCTCAGACACTCTTCCACTGTTACTGATTCTTATCACCACGCTTCAGGTCACAAACCTGAACATCTTCTCTATCACTGCCAATGTTTCTGCTGTTAACCTGTCTGCCCTTACCAGACTCCACTGTCTTCTAGCTGTAACAGGAAAACACACTAACCACTCTCCTGTGTTACTTGTTCTTTTTTTGTGTGTGCTTCCTGTGGTTACAAATTTCTATATTCCAGCTCCGAACAATTGATATTTTTTCTGATGCCTTATTATTCCATAGGACATACTGTTTTTGTTACTGATCCACTCTTGAGTAACCTAAACTATTGCACTACATCACATGTGGTAGGCCCTGTCTGTAACCCCAGCACCCAGGAAGATGAAGCAGGAGGGTCACTGCTAACTTGAGATCAGCTAGGGATCCATGGTAAAGTCTATTCTAATAGTCTAACCTGAGTCCAAAAACAACAAAAATGAATGTAAGTTTTTCTGTTTATTTTTAAATGAGATGCTCTCTCTCTTTTTTTTCTAGTTTATCATCATCATCATATCATCATCATCATCATCATCATCATCATCATTTTGGTAATGCTGGGGATCAGACCTGAGTCCACATACAAGCAGTCAAGAGCTCTACCACTGAGCTGCAACCTAATTTCACTTTAGGAAATACTTTTTTTTTTTGTTTTTTTTTTGTTTTGTTTTTCGAGACAGGGTTTCTCTGTGTAGCTTTGCGCCTTTTCCTGGAACTCACTTGGTAGTCCAGGCCGGCCTTGAACTCACAGAGATCCGCCTGGCTCTGCCTCCCGAGTGCTGGGATTAAAGGCATGCACCACCACCGCCTGGCAGGAAATACTTTTAATGTATGAACTATCACTTAGACCTTTTATACCTTATTGGATAGGTTAATTCATTCTCCCTAATGTCTTATTTTATTCTCAATAGAAATACAAATGACCTAGATACCATATTTAGAGAAATAATATATTTTAAAAGTGTTTTCCCAAATCATGACTCATAGACTGTAGCATGTGTTTGTTTTATTTCAGGGAGCAGAAAGTGTTGAATTCATATGAATTTGGGAAACGTTAGATTAAACAATTTTAAATAGGCTTATTCTTGGTAGAATTTCTCAAAATCTTTTCTCTATATTATGAATTACTAAAAGGAAACTACCAACCCTACCTGGGAAAGGTCAACTTGAGACTGTCCATACTTTTTTCTGTTCATTTTTTATTCATATTTTATTTTTGAAATTAAATATCTTTTTTAATCAACATACAAAATACATATTTATTGAGTCCCATATGATGTTTCAATACTGGTGTAAATTGTGTAATGTTCAAATCAAAGTAAATGTATCTGTCTTCTGAAATATTTATCTCTTTTATAGCAGAAACACTAAAATTACTTTCTTTTGCCTTTTAAAAAATTATACAGTACCAGCTGGGGAGACGGTCTAGTCAGTAAACTGCTCACTGCACAAGTATGAGAATCTAAGTTCAGATCCCCACACCCATGAAGAAGCCACAGTGTGGCAGAGATAGGAGGATCCATGAAGCTCATTGGAATGTCAACCTAGTCAAACGAATGAGCTCCAAGTCTAGTAGAGTCCTTGTCCCAAAGAATAAGGTGAAGAAAAATTGAGCAATGTCACTATAGCCTCCAGATGCACACACTTACACTTATGTGTGCCACACTCACACATACAGTCCTTTATGGTTAATAAACTCTCACTCTGCTGTGCAACAGCATATCAGAAATCACTTTTCCTGCCTTAACTGTAAGTCAGTGACCATGTTTTCCCAGGCCTCCTGCACGTCTATTCTTCCAGTCCCTGGAGGCTGCTATTCCACTCTCAACTTCTGTGAAGTCAATTTTCTTAAATTCCAGCTATCAGGGAGATCCAGAGGCATTTGTCTTCTTTCTGTATTATTTCACTGAACAGTATCATTCATTTCCATCCATGTGTGATAAGTAACAGGGTTTAATCCTTTTTTTCTGAGGACTGCTATTTTATGTCAGGATCCTCCTTTCAACAAAGATAAACAATAGTATTTCACTTCCTGAAATAGTTCCTCAGAGAATATGTCACCACCAAGTTAAATGAGTTATTCTTAATAACTGTCCACATTTCAAGAATTGATGAGACTACTTGTCAGTTAAGATGTAAAGTGGACTCTGATTTCCAGAGAAGATATCACTTTAAAAAATCAGTGAGACAATTGATTAGCTTGATCTGTTTGGGAGGCATCCAGGCAGTGGGACTGGGACCTGTCCTCAGTGCTTGTGCTGCCTGTTTGGAACCTGGGGCTTATACAGGGACACTTGGCTCAGCCTGGGAGGAGGGGACTGGACCTGCCTGGACTGAATCTACCAGATTGAACTTAATCCTCAGAGGAGTCTTTGCCATGGAGGAGATGGGAATGGGGGGTGGGCTGGGGGGAAGGTGTGGGGGGGCAGAACAAGGGAATCTGTGGCTGATATGTAAAATTAAATTAAATTATAAAATAAAAAAAATTTAAAAAAAAATTAGTACTGAAGATCCAACTCAGATAGGCACAAAAGCTAAACAGTTGTCTTCCATGAAGCCATACTCCCAGCCTCCAATTCACATCCTTTAAGAAATATGGAATCCAAGTATGCGCATTCGTTTTATATGATTTACTTTGTGCTTATGGGAATTTCTTCACATTAGACTTTAGATATTGATAAAGTATCTTGACCTTTATACTTAATGTTTATATTTTTTGGAAAATTATATCTAATGTTTCCTTCAGAAGCATCCCATATGAAATATGAATGATCCAATTAAATGCATTAATTCCATGAACAGTTGCTAACTGAAACTCCAAGATCATTAGCTAGATGATGGAAATATTAAAACTATGTATTTATGTATCTGTATGTACATATGTGTGTGTGTGTATTATGTGTGTGTGGGAGGGCGGTGTGGTGTTTGTGGTGAGTGTGTGTGTGTGTGTGTGTGTGTGTGTGTGTGTGCCTAGCCCCTGCTTTCCAGGTAGGCAGACCCATAAATGTATTCCATTGGGACTGCTGTAAGGTAGCAGAACACACAATCCTCAAAATGGCACAAAGCATGTGGATTCTTTCGAACTGAAGTCAGCTGACAAGAAGGGGATACAAGGAAAGCTTTGTACCCTACCTGGGTTGTCTAAGAGAACAGAATGTACAAAGCTATCCTCTTATCCCCACCAGGAAGGACAAAGTGCAGTTGCCAAAGGCACTCTAGACTCACAGCAGCCTAGAGCCACCACTGGGGGACTCTGCATAACAAGCTTTCTTATGAGCCCCTGGCTAGCACCACTTCATCGTAGCTGAGCCTTCTCAACATTTGCTGTCCTTAGAGATTGAACACCCCCTTCCCCATCATGTTATTTTTTCCAAAAATTTACTTTTACTTACTATTATGAATCTAATCAAACCTTTGAATTGCCCACCTCTGAGTATTCTTATGTGCTGCTGCGGGCCGCAGGAATATATCATAAGAACTCAGCTGGTTATGGCAAAGTCACTACTTGGAGAGATCAGGGATTTCCTCCAGAGGAAGCCAAATTCCAAGGAGCTTTTGGTGTTACTTAGCTTGTTATATATCAGCTGTCTTCTGTTATGAAAATCATGTGTGCCTTCATAGTTTTCCCAATTGACTTTTCCCTAAGAAGGGCTAACAGTGTGGACTGATCACTCTCTGGACATACACATTCCAGGTATTTGGAGAACTGCCTCAGGAAAGGCTTTCTCTGGAATCAGATATCTCCCTTGGCCACTTTCAAGGACTAGCAGTAATAACAGTCCACATTCAAGTCTCCTGATTTAAAACAAATTCCACAAGGAGACACCGCCTAGGTCAGGTGGATGTTAAGTAATAGCTTTACACAATTTAGCTCGGACCCTCCTTTCTTACAGCCTTACTAACTTTATAGACCTCTAACTCCTTATCTAACCACTTCTAGGAATATTTAGATGACCTTCTGCACTGACAGCTATGCTCAGCCAGAACCCCAGTTCAAGCCTCCCTGTAATTATCATCATTAGCAGCATCCGGCCAGGTCCATCCCCAGACGGAGGAGAATACTTTATCAGAGATACCTCTGTACTCTCTAAGAACAGACTTAACCATCGAGGCTACCTGTTTGAGAAGGCCTGTGCCAATTAAGCCTTACTTCCTCCTTTCCCAAACCTTGCCTCTAGTTCCAGATCTCCTTTTAACTATCACCAGAGGCATCTTGCTGTACACAGGTTGCCTAGCGACCGAGCACACTTTCCCCCACCCTGCAGAAAAATGACAGATAGCTTGGACAGATATGAGTCACAGGAAAAAAGAAGACAGTTTTATTTTCTCCCATTGACCTAGCAACGTATAGGTTCTTAACATTTTCTACCAATCACATTTAAGATTATAGTTGAGCACATAAGAGCCCTCTTCTTAGGTATTATCTGAATTTAGCCATTAGTTAATTCATTTCCCCATTGGTCACTTCCCTTTGGGGTTGCAAATGATAATTAATGGTTATTGCCTCCCTATGTGATTCTTATCACCCCTCCATTTGACCCTGGAAGCCTGGTTTTGCACTGCTAAGGGAATACTGCTTGTAAGTGTATATATACCAGGACTTCCAGGACACATGAAGGACAGAGAAGAGAAAAGAGAATGGAAGAACTAGATGGGTAAGAACTTGAGAGGAACAAACTGAGATGAGAAAGAAGTAGATTGAAGGGCTAGAAGAGAGTGCTAGAAAAACGAGATGGAAGATGAGGAAGAGTCAGATGGGAAAGCCCTAGCTGGGTAAGAACAAGGTGAAAAGGACCTAGATGAGGCAGAATTAAGATGAGAGAATTAAGATAGAACTTAAGAGGGAACAGTAGATAAACAGAGAGAAATCATACAAGAAAGGAGCTAGGCACGAGAACAGAACTGAAGGTGTGTATATGTGGATGTTATGCCAGAGGAATTAAAGCAAGTGGACTATAGAGCTCGGTGTGCTGAGATTCTATTTCCTGAAAATAGTCCTCGCCGTTAGTAGTTCTCTCTCCTGAGCCCCTGGGATGTATAATGTTAAGGCTCGTTCCAACTAATATTATACAAGAATGTGCAGTGTGTATGCTAATAAACTCCTTTGTTTTTCTCTTGCTGGCCTGCCTCTTGCCAGTTCAGTTTATGAGGGCATCAACCAGAGAATCCACAGCATAAAGAGGAATTTCCCCAACCCTTCACCGACCACCTCAGACTTTTCTTAAGCATTGGAATATCTGGCAGATAGTTACACAAATTATTTTTCTGTTTTCATCTGCATTAATTTGGACATGACCAGGAAATGTTCAATTTATAACTAAGGATTGCTTTTCTCATAATTCTAATTAAGAAATTTGATACAAAGTAATAGTTGTCTAGTTACTTCCAATTAATGTTCATCAAAGATTCTTCAAAATTCTTTGTCATGTCTGGAGAAATGGCTCAGTAGTTAAGAACACTGGCTTCGGGGGCTGGAGAGATGGCTCAGAGGTTAAAAACACTGGCTGCTCTTACAGAGGTCCTGAGTTCAATTCCTAGCAACCACATGGTGGCTCACAACCATCTGAAATGAGATCTGGTGCCCTCTTCTGGCCTACAGTCATACATGTTGTACGCATAATAAATAAATAAATCTTTGGGAAAAAAAAAAAAAAAAAGAACACTGGCTTCTCTTCCACAGAACCTGGGTTCAATTCCCAACACCCACATGGCAGCTCACAACTGTCTGTAACTCCAGGTCTAGGGGATCTGACACTTTCATACAGTCATACATGCAGGCAAAACACCAAAACACATGAAATAAAAGCAAATAAACCATTAAAACTGTTTTAAATTGTTTGTGGTTTTGGAACTGAGCATAATCATAAAATGAATTACAGAATCACAAATGCTTTATATTCATATACTTTATGCCTAGTTTCTTTTCAAACACGAGGAAGCTATGAATTAAAAAGCAATAGCTTACTGCAAATATAATTAATGAACACTGATTTTTAATATCCAAGCTTTGGTTTATTGAGATTCTCAATAAATTCATTTAATCGCATAGTTTTGAAACTACCTAATCACAGTTACAATAAAGTCAATGCAATTTCAAATTTTTTCTTTTGAATTAATTACAGAATTCAGGAAAATTTCAAGTATCAAACAAATGTTTCTGCATGGTTTTCATTTTCCAAACATTGGTATTTCATCTTGCTTACATTATACAATATGTATATTTGCATACAAATATGCATATTTTCATAAACTTTTAAAGAACAAATTCCCAATATATGCCCCTTACTCTTAAATGTCTCACTGTATATTTTTGAAAGCATAAAGACACTTTCCCTTACAACAACCCAAATCAAGAAGTCAGTGTTTCCCTAATTCATAGACCTATTCACGTTTTGTGACATCTCAAGAATGACCTGTAAGGCAACAGTAGCATTGTTAGTTTTTATTATTTTGCTGCATGACCATGTGACACACATACTTATCATGTCTCTTTAATCTGGACACTTTTTTTCTTTTTTTCTTATCTAGTTATCTTTTTAAAATTCTGCCATTTTAGTTAGACCTTAATTTCCTTATTTTTCACAAATGTACATTAATTATACGAAATAATGGGTTTCATTATGACATTTTTTATACATGTATATAACACACTTTGATCATATTCACTCTCTCTTGTCTCCTTGTTCTTCTTATGGGCAGTTTCTTGATCTTCTGTGAATTACGACTTTTGAAAGCACACGGGCCCTTATGTTGAAGATTGTTCCTTATGTTGAGTTTCTCTGATGTCTAATGATTCAGTTTATATTGAATGATTTTTGCAAGAAAACGAAAAAACCATAGAGTGTCTTCAGTGTAATCACATTGCGAGGCCTGGGATGCCTTCTTATTGCAGCCATGGTGATGGTAAACCTTTGCCCTCTTGTATAATGGGGATTTGTTAAAGTTTTCCACTGTGAAGCATTTCTGTACAATAAAGTAACTGTAGGTTTAATTAATTCCAGAACTAAACTAACTGATATTTTGAGACTTGTTAAATTTGATTTTATAATATATGCACATTAAGTTTTTAAAATTATTCCAAAGGGTTACATATATGAAGTTTTATAATATGTACAATACCACTTTTTAATAATTTCATGTTTGTCTATAATTGGTACTGACAAATTTTAGAAAGTTTGAAAATGTTAAGTGTACCTCGCACCCTTTTCAGAGCAACTTCTAAATTTAACACAAAAGCAGATTTCCAGAAGAAAAATTGAGGTGGATATCACAACCCAATAATAAGTATTTGAAAAAAAATCTTAGGAATATAATATATAGCCATTAAAAATCAAAAGGCTAAAATAGAAACAGAATCTACATTCTAGGCATATGGATAGAAAAATAAGTTTCCCAAGATCACTATTACTACATATTCAGGAAGATTATTTTCATTGGGTTAGGTAAATTATAATCTGAAAAGGAAAAAGATTTGAAAATAGTATTTAAATAATTTAATCTTGCTTTTGTCATAATTGACATTAAAATATTACACTTACGTGCACTTATTTCTCCAATTTCCATAAAATCAGACCTGATGATCAGAACCTTGCATTCACTGTTGGCTGTAATAACTGTAGGTTAGAATTTTTATTCAGAATCATTTTAATCAGTCATATGATTGTTGATATACACCAACATAGGAAGAAGTTCATTTCTTCTCATGAATAGCTTTCTTTTCACACGGTAGGGTAGCTTTTCACTGTTACGAGATGCAACTGTGCATCTTATAAATTCAAAGCAAGCTAACAGCTTCCTCTAAGAGAACATGAGGAAGCCTGCATACGGAAAAACTTCAGACTTTGTTGCTGTTGGGTGTGGTTTTTGTTTTGTTTGTTTGTTCTGAGAGTTTCATGTAGCTATAGATGGTCTTAAACTCAACTTCCTGCCTATACCTCCCAGGGGTAAAGATTTTTGGGGTGTACAGCTATGCCCAGCAATAACCTAAAACTTGAAGTTGCTTGAATATTCAAGACAATTTTGAGTGTCTATCATATTTACTATGGAAAGTACTTGTCCTATAACTGCTTAGGAGAAGGAACTCTGTGTGTGTGTGTGTGTGTGTGTGTGTGTGTGTGTGTGTGTGTGTAAACACTTATGTGTAGAGGCAAGAGATTAATGTAAGATACCTTCCTCTAATTCTCCACTTGTTCCCAGACAGGGTTTCTCACTGAACCTAGGACTCACTGGTTGGCTGACTCGTTGGCCACAGAGCTCTGGGCCAGCTCTCTGTTGTCCTCTACCAGTCTCCCAACACCTCAGTTACAGACACAGGCTAACCTGCTTGGCCTTTATGAGGATTCTAATTCTGATCTCTTTAACTAATCAAGCCATCTCCCCAGGCAGAGAGGAAATTTTTAAATAAATCAAGGACAGAGAGAAATCAATTGAGTCAACATGTGAAATTGATTTTAGCATTATATAAAATCCCTGGTGAGAGGGAAAGGAAATGAGATATTTATAACATGCAAGTGCCCTGAACACAATGTGTTATTCTCACTTCTGTTTGTGTTGATTGTACTAAGGGTCTAGAGCTACTTCTTGGTCCCAATTGATATGCGTTAAGCCACACAGTTATAACCTACCTGTTTTTCCCCCAGTCAATTCAAGTATGGGTTAGAAAACATTCTTGACCTTGTAGTTTCCTAATCCATCAAAGCTCCCAAGTGAACAGTGTCTTCCCTAAGACACAAGTCTCTCTAGACTTCAGTGAAGCTTGTTTTCCTGGATAGGAATTAAGAATAAATAAGCTGCACAATCATTTAAATTAAATTTTCATACTTATTTTTTCGAGACAGGGTTTCTGTTGGTTAAGCAGCGCTTGTGGCTGGTGGCTGCCTGTGGCAGCCATGCCAACAGAAGAGAGTGCTGGATGCCGCGGTGGCGGAAGAATCACGAGCCATGGTTACCTTTTTAGAGCTTTATAGGAGAGAGAGGGAGAAAGAGAGAGGAGAGAGAGAGAGAGAGAGAGAGAGAGAGAGAGAGAGAGAGAGAGAGAGAGAGAGAGAGAGAGACCACGCGCAGAGGGGAGAGAATATGGAAGGAGAGGACACAGAGAGGGCACAATCACTTTTTAGGCTGGGACGCCGTAATAAGGACAGAATCCTTATATCCCAGACTTTCGCTTATTATTAAAAAAAAAAAAAAGCAGGTAGATGGGAATAGGGGTGTCATTTCTCTCAAAAGCTGCTTCCAGTTGGCTGTCAGGCATCGGCTGGCTCTTGGGGGAATGGAGAAGGGGAGTTTTCTGAGGTAGATAGGCATTGTGGGATACTGTCTGTCATCTGTTGTTCTGGAGACATATATCCCTCTTGGCTGTGGCTGGGAACCTTTTGTCTGACAAGATGCTGGTGACACAGAAAAAATCTTAGAGGGAAAAGAATCATTATTATTTTATGTTGGCATTTATCTGAGGTAGATCCAGCCTGTCCAGATGGATTTTGAAACATGTTAAGCTTTATCAGAGACAAATTATTTTAAAGCACCTGTTTCTTTTACTAGTTCAGCATCCAGGAGACAGGTGATCAATTGTTAAAAGCATCTCACAGTAATAGATGTTTACATTAAAGTCTTTTTTGTAGTGCCCAGATGCTTTTGGGTCTGGATGTGTAAATACCTTTTAGCTGTTCTTACTTGATGATCTCTGGACTCCGGTTTTGCTGTGGGCCGCAGGAATATATTATAAGAACTCAGCTGGTTATGGCAAAGTCACTACCTGGAGGGATCAGGGAATTCCTCCAGAGGAAGACAAATCCTAAGGAGTTTTTGATGTTACTTGGCTTGTTATATATCAGCTGTATTCTGTTATGAAAGTCATGTGTGCCTTCATAGTTTTCCCAATTGACTTTTCCCCAAGAAGGGCTAACAGTGTGGACTGATCACTCTCTGGACATACACATTCCAGGTATTTGGAGAACTGCCTCAGGAAAGGCTTTCTCTGGAATCAAATATCTCCCTTGGCCACTTTCAAGGACTAGCAGTAATAACAGTCCACATGCAAGTCTCCTGATTTAAGGTAAATTCCACAAGGAGACACCACCTAGGTCAGGTGGATGTTAAGTAATAGCTTTACACAGTTCAGCTCGGACCCTCCTTTCTTACAGCCTTACTAACTTTATAGACCTCTAACTCCTTACCTAACCACTTCTAGGAATATTTAGATAACCTTCTGCGCTGACAGCTATGCTCAGCCAGAACCCCGGTTCAAGCCTCCCTGTAATTATCATCATTAGCAGCATCCGGCCAGGTCCATCCCCAGATGGAGGAGAATACTTTATCAGAGATACCTCTGTATTCTCTAAGAACAGACTTAAGCATCTGGGCTACCTGTTTAAGAAGGCCTGGCAGATGTGCCAATTAAGCTTTACTTCCTCTTTTCCCAGGTCTTACCTCCAGTTCCAGATCTCCCTTTAACTATCACCAGAGGCATCTACCTGTACACGGATTGCCTAGAGACTGAGCAAACTTTCCCCCACCCTGCAGAAAAAACGGCAGATAGCTTGGACAGATAGGAGCCACAGGAAAAAAGAAGACAGTTTTATTTTCTCCCATTGACCTAGCAACGTATAGATTCTTAACATTTTCTACCAATCACATTTAAGATTATAGTTGAGCACATAAGAGCCCTCTTCTTAGATATTACCTGAATTTAGCCTTTAGTTAATTCATTTTCCCATTGGTCACTTCCCTTTGGGGTTGCAAATGATAATTAACGGTTATTGGCTCCCTATGTGATTCTTATCACCCCTCCGTTTGACCCTGGAAGCCTGGCTTTATATACCAGGACTTCCAGGGCATGGGGGGGGGGGGCAGAGAAGAGAAAAGAGAAAAGAGAATGGAAGAACTAGACGGGTAAGAACTTGAGAGGAACAAACTGAGATGGGGACGAATTAGAGTGAAGGGCTAGAGGAGAGCACCAGAGGAATGAGATGGAAGATGAGGAAGAGTCAGATGGGGAAGTACTAGCTGGGTAAGAACAAGATGAAAAGGACCTAGATGAGGCAGAATTAAGACAAGAGAATTAAGATAGAACTTAGAGGAAGCAGTAGATAAATATAGAGAGAAATCAACCAAGAAAGGAGCTAGACATGAGAAAAGAACTGAAGCTGGGTATAAAGGATGTTATGCCAGAGGAGTTAAAGCAAGTGGACTATAGAGCTTGGTGTGCTGAGATTCTGTTTCCTGAAAATAGTCCTCGCCGTTAGTAGTTCTCTCTCCTGAGCCCCTGGGATGTATAATATTAAGGCTGATCCCTCTATTATTATACAAGACGGTTTTGTGGTGGTCCTGTACCATTAGCCGAACAGTGAGTTAGAACAGGGAACTGGGAAGAGAAAAACTTGTGGTGCATGAGAACTTACATTTTTTTGAATTAGGGACAAGGCAAAGATCAGGGCCCTGTTTGTGTGCACATGAGAAACACAGTCAGTAGATCTGGAGTGAGACAATGAAATAAAAACTTCTATCTTAGCTGGAAATCTTTTTCTATTAAGTAACACTGAAAGTGTAATTAAATCTGGTGAGGTAGGTAAGGCACACCTTAAATGCCACAGATGACTCTTTTGCCTGTGGGGTCAGGAGCCTTGTTCTCCAGATGTTTAAGTTTTAGTCGGGGAGGTCTGGGGAACAAGAGATGGATTTTACTCTGTGACCTGAATTTTTTTTTCCTGATGATTGCTGGCTTAAGGACAGCTTTTGGAAGATCTGCCAGGAGGCAGACTATAAACCAACCCTTTTGGAAGACTTGCCTGAGGCTATAAACTGATTTTTGGCTTAAGAGTCATCCTGACTATTGTAAACTTATTTGTATGGATCTTAGCTGCTTCCAGATCCGTCTGTGTCTCCCAAGGCTGTTTGACAATGAGTGGGTGGAGTTAAGGTGAGTTAGGGCGAGAGTCATAGAAGTGACCCAAGCCCGCCCATTTGAGCCTGCCCACTGCTGGCGGAAGTCAGACAGAAAAGGTTAGATGTGGCAGAGGCAGAAATGGGGAGAGAGAAGGGTTTAGAGCTTTAGCAGAAAGCTTGGGGATAAAGTAACTCTTTTATTTGCCCATTCACTAGCAGAAATTTCCGAGAAGCTGTTATGCGGCCAGATTTACCGGTACCTGCCCCTTTGTCCCATGGCTTTTGCCCATTCGCTGGCAGAAATTGTGCAAAGCTGTTATGTGGCCAAATTTACCAGTATCCGCCAATGTAAGTGGTAAATGTATCTGCCCCTTTGTCCCATGGCTGTAGCTGAGAGAAAAATAAAAATTTAAAATAACAAACCGGGATCAGACTCCAATCTCAGGCGTCCCTGAGGAGAGAAGAAAGATCTATGAATCAGCTCAGGTTAGCCATGCTCTTCCTCAAGAGATGCTAAGGGCTGCGCCTGCGCTGCAGGTGGTCCACCCAGTAGACTCGAGACAGCATTGACCCCCTCGTGAGGAGCGAAAATGTGTCTGCCATTGCCAGCGCAGTCTAAGGACAACCCCCAGGGTGTTCGTCGCAAAGAATACAGCTCAGACTACAGCCGCAAGAATGGTGGACTCACTCACTGTGGTGAAGAATCATGGCAGAGCAGTAGTGGTAGCTGTGTGGGGGTTCAGCAGAGGTGAGGGACCTGCGGTCTCGCAGTCTCGCTGGATGGGGGAGGAGGCGGCAAGCAGCTGCAGGTCCTCGATCTATCTGAGTCCGAATGGCACCAGATGTTGGTTAAGCGGCATCACTCATGGCCATGCCAACGAAAAAGAGCGCTGGATGCTGTGGTGGCAGAAGAATCACGAGCCATGGTTATTTTTTAGAGCTTTATTAGGAGAGAGGGAGAGGGAGAGAGAGAGAGAGAGAGAGAGAGAGAGAGAGAGAGAGAGAGAGAGAGACCACATGGAGGGGAGAGAATATGGAAGGAGAGGACACAGAGAGGGCACGCCCACTTTTTAGACTGGAACACCATCCCAGGCTGGTGACATAATAAAGACATAATCTTTACAGTTTCATGTAGCCCAGGTTGGCCTCAAACTTGCTATGTAACTGAGGATGACCTTGAACTTCTGCGTCCGCCCTCCACCTACCAAATACAGGGATTGCTGGAATTGCCACGCCCAGTTTAGGTGGTGCTGGGCATGAAAATCAGGGTTTCATATGTGCTAGGCATAGGACTCTACCAGCTGAGCCACATCCTAGGCCCTGCCTAATCCTTTTGTCCTAGAACAATTCTAAAGGAAAATCAGATTCAGTTAAACATTAATGTCATCCACTAAACGGGACAAGAAACACAAAAGGGAATCTGAAGCATATGCAAACAGGCAGGGGACAACTGGATTGGTACCAGCTTCAAGTCCTTTTTTAGCCCTTACTGAGAATTATCCCTTTCCCTTTACTTTCTCTAATTCTGTTGCTGGTAATGACGTTCAGGGTTCTGCTGAATATTACAGACTACACTGCCGCTCTTAGAAAGAAATTCTTTTCAATGTGATGCCATCTACACCCCTAAGATGGCTAGAATGTGCTCCTAAGACACTCACCACACCTGAGTCAGCCAAAGTGACAGCCGCCCTGTCCTGGTGTGGGATGAGGGGCAAGCAAATCCTTCCAGCTGCTGCCTTCAGGGGCAAGTGGCTTTATGCCTATAAAGATAGCAAAGAGGATCTCCACATTTAGCTGTTGTCTGAGGACAAGGAAGCTTCCAGATCAATTTGGGTATCCCATAGTGTTCATATTCAGTTTTTATCTCTGCATTGCACAGCAGTTTGGCAAAACGTTCATTATGTTTCTCTGTGGCATTACTGTTATGTTATTATATTATTAACTGAGAAAGAAAACATGAATGATGTTTGTTTATTTTCTTTGTACCCAATCTCCAATTCCAAGAAAGTAGGTTAGGTTATTCACTGTAAAATAAGTTTTAAAGAAGAGAAATACAAATCATCATGTGGAACTATTGTGATACTTAGAAAACATTTAAAGTATTTAAGTGGGAAGCTAAGACTAAACCAAAGAATAAACAAGTGGGTCACTACATTTTTAGCCGATGGAAAACAAACAAAACAACAACAAAAACAGCTAAATTTGAATTTCCAATTCCAATTCGTTTTGTTATGTTGTTAAATAAAGGCTTCATCATGTAGCCCAAACTGGCCTAGAATTCACTGTGTAACCTATGCTGGCCTTGAACTTGCAATCCTCCTGCCTTAGCCTCATGAGTAATAAAATTACAGGTATATATCACAATATCTATCTTGAATTTCCAGGTTTTATAAATGTTGAAATATTTATTTATGTAAGTATAATTCAATTGTTGCATGGTACATATACATATCTTTAAATTTCAAAAGTCATTTTTTTATTTCAATCACTGATACATGCTATGAGTTACTGTTTATGGGGTTTTGGAGTAAACAACCAGGTTAAAGATTTTAAAAAGCCTAAGTGATTAATTATAACTTTGTGGTTCTGGAGAGTTGGTATGTTATAGATATAAAGCCAAACTATCTTAGGATATCTGTAGTTCCCTTAATAGTCATTCATTTGCCCTCCTGTGTCTGGTCTAACATCCTTGTGACTATCAAAAGATTTTCAATGATATGAACTTAACAGGCAACTCACTTCCATAAACCCAAAAGCTAAGATCCCATCAGATAGCATCTGAGACCCTCAGCAGAAATCCCCTCATCTTGCTCTAATCCACGTAGCTGATGTTCTCAATACAAATTTGAAAATGCCCAATTTCTATCCACATTGGAATATTATTTTAAGACACATGGATCCACCCCCAGTTGTGGTCACTCATATTTGGCTCAGAAGTAAACTGCTTCATTCCCTCTGAGATGAGAGTTATGTTACTCATCAACAATGCAAATATGTGTAATAGTAAATGACAGATACTATCAGTGTACCAAATACAATGGGGAAGAGGGGCTAAGTGGCTCACCTACAAATGAAGTGTAAGTCAGAGGGACTGTCTTGGGAAAAACTTTAAATATTCTTGTTGGAGTTGTGCTCAGTGGTGAAAACGCTTATCTAAGATTCATGGGGCACCAAGAGCTACCACCAACAAAAACTTGTTGGCTTTTACAGTTGAAATGGAACAGCATCTAATAGTGCCTGCTCTCTTAATATGCAAATTAAGTATTAAATTTTATAACAAGTATTATTTACAAAGAGATCAATCATTGACCACCACCAACAAAAACAACTTGCCTCAGCCCTACAGAAACCTAAGCAGGTGGATCACAGCAAATTTGAGGCCAACCTGAGCTATACTGAATGCAACTCTATGTCAAAATGCCAAAGAGTAAATAAAATAAACAAGTAAATACCTTTTTGAATTTTTTAGATTCAAAAGTTGTCCATATCAAGTTCTCAGAGGATACCACACCATCTCTTTTAAATCAAAAGACACATTGAATGCCACACATCAAACAATAGTTTTATCAAACAAACTCACTTTCTTAAACTTGGATAATCTACTTACAGTCCTACCTATTAAAATACGTAGTTTCCAGGTGAAATTTGAGCATCTATATAGACTAAAGTCCTTATTTTGACCAGAACTGCTAATGCAGAGATAAATACACATATATTCAACAGTCTATTTTTAAAAGAGCTGTTCCACTGCTCTACTTTCCCAAACAAAATACTAGCTTTATTTGTACAAAATTGCTCATAGTCATTGGTTGGCAAGAATAATACCTATACAAATCTCTCAAGCCTTAGAATGCTTGCATTTTATGAAGCCTACATTCTGCCTTTAAATGCAACAGAAAGACCAAGCTGTGAAAATGAAAACAATTATATTGTCACATGACAGGGACCTGCAGATGACAGTATTATTGAAAAAGCATTGTAGAGCTCTTAAAGAATCAAAATCAATCTGTGTGCAGCTAAAACTGGCTGTGGGCATAACCGGCTGTAGACATTTTTGGAGAAGTGACATATTCACCAAATTAACTGATTTTTTTACTTCAAACTAAATTCTACACTAAAAGTCCCCTCAGAATTTGAGACACAAATGACAAAGCATGCCTTCAGTGATGGTATTATTTGCAATCACATGATGGGTGTGGTGGTTTGGATAGGAATGGCCTCCATAGACTCATGTGTTAGAATGTTTGGTCTACAGGGAGTGCCAACTATTACAAGGTGTGGCCTTGTTGGAGTTGGTGTGGAATTGTTGGAGGAAGTGTATCACCTTGGAAGCAGGCTTTGAGGTCTCATAAGTTCAAGCTATACACAGTGTGGCACACAGTCTGCTTCTGCTACCTGAGGATTAAGATGGAGAACTCTCAGCTCCTTCTCCAGCACCGTGTATGCTTGCATCCCACCGTGTTTATAACCATGATGATAATGGACTGAACTTCTGAAACTGTAAGCCAGCCCCAATTAAATGTTTCCTTTATAAGAGTTGCTGTGGTCATGGTATCTCTTCACAGCAACAGAAAACCTAACTAGGACAGTGGGTGAAGTGTTTTAGTTAACTTATCACTGTCTCCCAGTTGAATGAAGGCATCTCATGTTAAAAAATAGTCTGCTGTGGGATGTCTTTTTGTATGTTGTAAATATGTGTTGTTATGACTGGTTAAATAAAGAAGCTGCTCTGGCCTATGGCGAGTCAGGTTATAGCCAGGCAGGAAATCCAATGAGAGAGACAGGAAAGGAAAAGGTGGAGTCTGGAGAGAGACACCAGGCTGCAGCTCAAAGAACAACACGCTAACAGACCAGTAAGCCATAGAACATGTGGCAAAACATAAATGAATAGAAATTGGTTAATTTAAGATATAAGAGCTAGCTAGCAAGAGGCCTGCCATAGACCATTCCGTCTGTAAATAATATTAAGCCTCTGAGTGATTATTTCATAAGTGGCTGTGGGACCTTAGGGCTGGGCAGGACTGGAGAAAACTTCTAACTACAATAGTCACTTTTTTTCTAAAATCTATCTTCTCCATCTCTTTAGTCCAAACTTGTTAATATGATCATAGCCCACAGTTATAATCCCAACATTAAGGACACTAAAGCAGTGAGTAGTGTTGATGTCTATTCAAGGCCCCTGATGAGTTCCAGGTCATCAGCCTGGGCCTCAGTTAAAGCTCTCTTCTCAAAAAAGAAAACAAGTCAAAAGGGCATAGATTTTAAATTATTTAATTCTATCATTTAACGCTATTAACCTTAAAATATGTTTCACAGGCATTTCTAAAATATAAAGAAAAAAATTTAACTATTAACAATTTATGGCAATCCATATTTCTACTTTTTATAAAATCATTTTTTCTACTTTTTCTAAAATTAAATTTAAAAAAAAATGGCATAGGTTCAACTTTTGTTCCTAGACCATCCCTTGTTCTTTATATTCATGTATAACGAATGTTTTTAAGTGCAATCCAATAGACGAGCCAGAGTTTTTAGTTTATTAGTTTTTAGTTTATTGTTGCTTGTTTCATGACAGTGTTGCACATTTATTACCCTTGCTGAGGAAGAACAACATTTCAGAATATAAATCTTCGCCTTGTGCTTCCCCATTCAGTTGACTATTGTTTTGTATTGGGCTTTCTATTTTCTGGAAATCTGGGGGATGGAATAGGAGGCAGAAAAGGAATGCAGAGTTTTCTCCATAGATGCCGGGAGGCAGCTTTTCTTTACCATTACTGAGGACAATAAAGCTTAGCAATGGGGATTCATTCAGAAACATCTTCATACTTGCTTAGGAGTCTTTTCATAGAAATAATAAGTAATCTAAGAAAAATAAACATGATTTTCTGGCCTTTATACCTTGTAGCATGAATCTTAAAAGTTCTTATTAATAAAATCAAACCTGAGGCCAGTGATTGGGGTGAATACTGGAAGATCAGAGAGACAGAACAAGCCACAGCTAACCTCACCTGGCCAACTTCTCAGCTGATCTTGTTTTCTCAGACTGGAGGCATCTGAGTCCTCATTCAGAATGGGTCTCAGCTGAATTGCTGCTCAAAACGTAAAAGCTTAACCAGGCCAAAAGCTTCTAGTTTCTGGTTTTCACGCCTTATATATCTTTCTGTCTTTGCCATCACTCCCTGGGATTAAAGGCGTGTGTCACCATGCCTGGCTCTTTCCAATGTGGCCTTGAACTCACAGAGATCCCAGATGGATTTCTACCTCTGTAATCCTAGGATTAAAGGCACCAGAATCTTGGTAACTCCTCTTTTTCCTTGTGTTCTATGACATAAAAGTAGAAGTCTTTTCAGAATGTCCTCATAGTTAACATTGCAACTCTCAGAGCTGCAAAGGGCTGTAACTGATAATCCAAAGCAGGCTAGCACAGGGAAAGCCCGTGTGTTGATCCCACAGTTCCCAAATGATGTTCTTCTTCTCTGTGATATTGTTTTATTATCACTTACATTCAGAAAGCAGGCCTGTACTTGGAAGGAGCCACACCCATTTCTTTCAAAAGCAAGAGGTACATTAGGATCCATGAATGACCAGAAGTTTACCTTGTGAGGACTCTGATCATGGAGAAGATGCCTTCCCCTCACCTCCATGCTAGCATCCATTAGGGCTGGCTATGAGTCTCATGTTGGAATTGCTCCTGCAGGAAGTTAGGGATGTCTTATCCCACCTTCTCATATAACACAGTTTAGTCTTCTTTTCCCAGAGTGTGGTGATATTTTGTTGTACCCTAATAAAATTTGCCTGAAGATCAGAGGACAGAACAAGCCACTAGGTTAAATTTAGATGCCAGGCAGTGGTGGCACACACCTTTAATCATAGCACTTAGGAGGCAGAGGTCTGTCTGGATCTCTGTGAGTTCAAAGCCACCCTGGACTACATGAGATTGATTCAGTCTAGGAGAGAAACAGAGCCAGGCAGTGGTGGCACACACCTTTAATTCCAGTACTTGGGAGGCATATGCATTTAATCCCAGCACTTGAGATCTCATGCCTTTGTTACCAGTACTTGGGAACCACATGCCTGTAATCACAAAGCACTAGGAAGGAAGTAATATGGCTGGGTGGAGAAAAGTATATAAGGTGTAAGAAGATAGGAACTAAGCTTTTCAGCTGAGGCCCTTTTGGCTGAGGACTCAGAGGCTTTCAATCAGAGTATTCATGGAGTTGGCGAGGTGAGACGTGGCAGTGACTTGCTCCTTTGTCTCTCTAATCTTTCAGCATTTACCCCAATATCTGGCTCTGGGTTTTTTACTAAAAGACCATTTAAAGTTCGTGCAACAGTGGAGTCCTCTCTTTGTCCCCCATTCCTCACTGACGGTTGCTGTTTTGTAGAGTGGAATCCATCAAGTTCAAGTTATCCTGCTCTAACTGCCGACTGGCATGTAGATCGTGAATCTGGACTCTCACCACCTGTATGGACCCTGTAGTGGGTGAGTAGAGGATGCATCTAGCTTGAGGAAAGGAAACATTAAGGGGCCATTGTGAATGAAAAAGACAATAATTACCAAGGTGCCAGGGCCTAGCAGTATGCTAGTTCTCTTTGCAACTTAGAGAACCAAAAATAGCTGATGGAGATTTACTCAACACTGGGGTGTCCCCACTGCAACAGGCAGCCTCTGAACTGACAGTTGAGCCTCATCAGGAGGAACATGTGTCAGGATAACATCCCGTTGTTATCTAGTTCGTCTTCTCTTCTAAGGGTTAGAGTTCACACCCTTTTCTGGCTTTGCTAATGATTTCAGATAAAGAATATTCTTGAGAGCCAAGGTCCAAACTAGAGCTTTGTCCTTGAAGTCCCAGCTCTCCCATTCACTCTCTTCTCTTAGTGGAACTGACTGAAGGAGCGGTTCATGTGCTCATGCTCTCTTAGTCATAGTCTTCAGGTCTCATTGAATTATATGTCATTTCTGTAGAGTCTCACAAATCAAAGTAGAACTTATCTTTGAGTATTTTAGTGAGCAAATTCAGCAGCAAACTGGTGAGAAAACAGTGCTCCAGCCAGGAGAGATGATGTTCACTTCCTTATGGCTCAGTAGGTAGTCAGTGAGAAGGGCTGAAGTTCCCAAAAGTACCCTGGTCACACAGTGTTCCATAGTGGCATGTCACAGTCACTCTTCTCACGTAGAAAAAGTGGAAGCATTTACACAGAAAAAGGGAAAACATCCAGGAATGTCATCTTTGGTTTTTCAAGTGATACTGGGATTTTTGTTTTGACAGGTACTTGTAAAGCAACCTTACGCTGTGATTTTTTCATTACTATACTTCTTACTTCTCTCTTGACTGCTGACATGCCTTGGTGACTCTAATGCCCAGTTTATGGGAATCAGCCCTCCCAAAACAGATGAGAACTTTAACTAACTTCATAGGGAATTTGCAGAAAATCATGTAGCCCACCTGGAGCAACAGGCTATTTGTTGATTACCTTTTTGTTTTTAAGCCTATGATAATATGTAAAAACCATAATTCCACATTATTGTGTTATCTCAAAGGTAAACTTACTTTAAACTCATCTTTTAGTACTAAATTGTGCACAGGACATTGAAATATCTTTCAACTGGAGTTATTTTTTGTCACTGGGGTGAACCTTATTTTGACCTATTTTTACATTTGCATTTTAATCTCAAAAGAATATGTAATTGATTTCATTATTAAGTTGACAGGATTAAGAATTGCTGTAGGCATCTACATGTAGGTATAGTAAGGTTGTTTCCAAAAATCTTTACCTAAAGAGGGAAGAACCACCTTGACCACAGGTGACATCATTCTATGGCTGCATCCTAGACTGAATAGAAAGGAAAATCAGAGTAAGGCAGCAGGTTCTCTCTCTCTCTCTCTCTCTCTCTCTCTCTCTCTCTCTCTCTCTCTCTCTCTCTCTCTCTCCTTTCTCAGTGTGGACACATATGAACAACTGCCTCACACCCCCACTGCTGTGTGTGTCTTCCTGCCACTGTATCCTCATGCTGTGAGCTAAGAACAAATCTTTCCTCTCTTTACAAAAATAGGAGGAGCTGGAGAGATCGCTCAGTGGTCAATGGTCAACAGCACTTGCTCTTGCATAGGGCTCAGGTTTGGTTCCCAGTGCCCACATGATGGCTCACAACCACCTACTGTAACTCCAGTTCCAGGGGATTTGAACCCTCTTCTGACCTCTTCAGGCACCAGACATGCACATAGCACAAATATGTATACAAAAATATGTATAAATGCACAAGGCAAAACACTCATGCCCATAAGATAAAATTTGCAGAAAATTTAATAACCTCAAGGATACTTTATTTCCCTCTAATGTTCTCATTTCTTTTGTACTATCATTTTTATACACCTTAATTACTTAATTATTATAATCCAGTTTTTAAAAAAGAATATGTCATTGAAAGCAAATAATCTTTGCTCTATGGCATTAAATAAATATTTGAAAGTCATTAAGAATTATATCACTGTTTGCCATAGACAAGGTTGGAGTTTTAGGGGGCAATTGCAAGGATCGGTTTCACTGTTAAAGGTTGACAGGAGACTGGAAAGATGGCTATGTCAGTAGAGTGCTCAGCTTGCAAGCGTAAGCAACTGAGTTTGCCTTGCAGAACCCACATAAAAAGCCAGTGCAGGGCATGGCACCTGCAATCCCAGCGCTGGGAGAGGCAGAGACAAGAGCATCCCTGGGTCGTCTGGGTAGATATCCTAGCCAATCAGTGAGCTCTGTCAACTGCTATACTCAAATTGTATTTAAACAACTTCAAAGTAACTATCTTGTTTAGCCAAAGCTACTTAGAGGGTGGCAGGCCTGGTAGTCTTTAAAAATAACAGAATTGTTGGAGTGGGTTGTACATACTGATTTTCTGATACAGTAAGTCTTAATTACTGTATCATAATAATTAGTTTCTTTGCTAAAACTTACTCTTTTTGGTCCAGTTAATAGAAAAGACTTGACACACAAGCATGAGGACGTAAGTCTAATCCCCAGAACTCATGTTTTAAAAACTCTGTTGTAGTGGCACACACTTGTAATACCAGTACTGGGGGGATGGAGACCAGCAGATCTCTGGGGTTCAGTGAACAGCCAACCTAGCTTACTCATGGAGGGACAGGCCATGAGAGACCCTTTCTCAATAAAGCCAAGGTGAGAGGACCTCAGAAGAATGACAGCCAAGATTGACCTCTGGCCTCCACACACATACGCAGATATATGTACCCCTGTATGCACACACTCAAATTCAATATTTGTGTAGGAGGAAAATTTAATGTTATTAGTTATTTTTGTTTGCTGCTGTGGTGAAACACTAAGAGCAAAAGCAACTTAAGGAAGAAGGTTGTTTCAGCTTATGGTTCCAGAGGGGAAGTCCCTTATGGCGAGGGAGGCATTACAGAAGGCATCCAGAGCAGAAAGCTGCAAGACCACATCTTTACCTGCAAACCCAAATCAGAGAGCAAGCTGGAAGTGGACCAAGGTTATGAAGTCTCCAAGCCTTCCCCCAGTGATGTCCTTCCTCCAGCAAGGCTGTGTCTCCTAAACTTCCTCACACAGTGCCACCCACTAGAGACCAAGTGTTCAAATAGCTGAGGCTATGAGGGACGTCATCATTCAAATTGCCAAGTATAAAACTGTATATACGTATATTGGCAAGCTCTATATTTATACATACATTTGGATACTGTATAGACTTAGTAAAATAGAATATAAAACACCTGCATATTTACCTTCTGTTTGCCCAAACACAAGAGAAAATGAAAAAGCACCTGTAAGAAACAGCCTTCTTCAGGGATGAGCCCCCACAGTTCTTTACCCAATAGCAAATAGCCCTGAAAAGAGATGCATATGACTAACATTATATTGACTGAGCAGGTTGTATTTATAGGCTTAAGAACACACGTGCACACAGGCGTGCATACACACACACGCACACGCACACGCGCACACGCACACACACACACACACACAGTTAAAGAAGAGGAAGCCATGAATTTGAAAAAGAGTAAGTGAAAGTACATGGAAGGGGTTGAAGGGAGGAAAGAGAAAAGGGAAAATGATGTGAGATATATATATATATATATGTGTGTGTGTGTGTGTGTATGTGTATCACACATATATATATGATATAGGATAATCTTGAAAAATAAACTATAATAAACATAAATATAATAAATATGCATTTTGGAAAATTTTACAAATCATCATTATCATGCAACAGGTCTTTTATTAGCTCTGTCAATAACTATGTATTTAACTACTTTCATTGTATGTTTTATGTAGTTAAACAATGAGATTGGCCTTTGTGCCTTTATGTTTACTATTCATGACATGAAATTTACTCAGTACTTTATTCTTCCTAAAGTGGAGCAAGATGTATGTATGAGGCTCTTTTTAAATGTGCCTTTATTTCCAAGAGGTTTATAGATTAAAAAAATTATGATATCTAGTGTATTTTCTTTCTTTTTATTTTTTTACTATTTTATTTTATTTGGTTTATTTGAGACAGGGTTTCTCTGTATAGCATTGGAGCCTATCCTGGAACTCTCTTTGTAGACCAAGCTGGCCTCGAACTCACAGAGATCCAATCTGCCTCTGCCTCCTGACTGCTGGGATTAAAGGCGTGCGCCACCACCGCCCGGCCTGTGTTGGAGCCCATTTAGTTTTCTTCGTGGCTTTACCCAGCAGGTCCACATAAAGAGGATGATTGGACCACAGGCCTGAGGACCAGGTGTCTGAGATGGTCTGCACTTGGCCGTGCTGGGGGGAGGTTTTTTGCTCCACCCCTTGGCATTCCTTTAAAAACCCTTTGACAGAGACAGTCAGGACCCGATGGATTAGGATCCAGGCCCTGTAGCAGGAATCTTAAAAGTTCTTATTAATAAAATCAAACCTGGGGCCAGTTATTGGGGTGAAATGCTGGATGGTCAGAGAGACAGAACAAGCCACAGCTAACCTCACCTGGCCAACTTCTCAGCTGGTCATGTTTCCTCAGACTGGAAGCTTCTGTGTCCTCATCCAGAATGGGTCTCAGCTGAACTGCTGCTCAAAAGCCTGAAAACTTAACCAGCCAAAAGCTTCTAGTTTCTGGTCCTCACGCCTTATAAACCTTTCTGCTTTCTACCACCACTCCCTGGGATTAAAGGCTCGCTTTCTGGGATTAAAGGCGTGAGTCACCATGCCTGGCTGTTTCCAATGTGGCCTTGAACTCACAGAGATCCAGAGGGATTTCTGTCTCTGGAATGCTAGGATTAAAGGTGTGAGTGCCACCATTTTCTAGCCTTCGTATTTAGTGGTTGTCTGTTCTCTGACCCCAGATAAGTTTATTAGGGTGCACAATATTTTGGGGAACACAATACCACCACAAGGCCCTCTTGAGGCTATCTTGTATTTTCTATCTTTTTCTCTCCCTTCTATCCTTCTATCTAATATTTCCTGCTGCTTCTACTCAAGACCACTCTGGGGAAATGTGGGGGTGGGGGATGGCCCGCTACACCTGTGTATTTTCTTTCATGCACAAACAAACAAAATATATTTTAGTTTATATTGAGCTGTGGCTCCCAAGGGCTGAATGTTACTCACTATACCCTTATGCTTACCCTTGGTATCTGATTCTAGTTAATATGAAAATAATCCCTGCTATTTTGGTTGTTTTTTTTTTTCCCCCAAGAAGCTAGCTTTTCTAGCTGTTGACTGCCGGTAGAATAATAGCTTATTTCTCTCGTGCTGCAGAGTGAGAATTGTCAGCTAAGATGCAATTGGAATAATTGTTACTGATGAGAATGCAAGACTAAAATAGCCCTGCTTGTTGACAGCTCACAGGTGGTGTGTGGGCTTCCGGAAGCAGCAAAAGTCACATTTCTACTTGAAGGAAAACAAATTTGCTATGAAAACCATTGAGAAATATAAAGATCTTAATCTTTATGATCTTAATCACACCTATATGTATTTTCTGAGCTGAACGGCTATTTTATAACCACATCTATGTAGTTATTTATCAAATTTTCTTTACAACAAATATATTCATTTGTGTTTAGGAATGAAATGTTGGTAGATTTTAAATCATCAGAACAAGATTTTTGAGTGTTGTTTCAAAATAAAGCATTTTTTTATTCATTCAACTACCATTTTTGCATGTGTGTGACCTGTGTTTGTGTGTATGTGTTAATGTAGGTGTATGCACATGTGTGTGCAGAAGCCTGTGCACATGTACATAGATTGGCACAGGATGGCTTCCTCAATCATTCTACATATCATTTTGTGAAACAAAAGTCTTTTATTGAACTTGTGGCTCATTAATTTGGATAGGTTGGTGGACATTGAGTTCTAGGAATCATCCCATCTCTTCACTCCAGCACTGAAGAGGTTATATACACGCATCCATATGCCTGGCTCTCACAAGGATGTTGGGGATCAAGCTTAGGTGCTTATATGCACTAAACAGGCACTTTACCAACAAACAATATATATGATTTCTGTGTTAGTTTTTCATTGCTATGATATGCACCATAACCAAAATGAGCTTAGGGGAGGAAAGGGATTATTTCAACTTACAACTTACAGTCCATCATAAAGGGAAGTCAGAACATGAACTCAAGGCATGAACCTTGAGGCAGAAATTGAAGCAAAACCACAGAGGAGCGTTGCTTACTGGCTTGCTTTCCATGGCTTGTTCAGCTTGTTTTCTTATTCCACCCAGGACAGCTTGCACACGGATGGCACTTCCCACATCGACCATTAATTAAGAAAGTGCTCAACAGACTGATGGAGGCAATCTCTCAATTAAATTTCCCTCTTTCAGATGACTCTAGGTTTGTGTCAATTGCTTAGCATAGTCCTAATTTTCCTAACTTGCTACAAAAATGACAGTGGCAGTATGTTACTGTCTCCAAGTCTAGTCTAGTTTTCGATACATAATTATAAAATAACAATACAGCAATGAGGCTTCCATTACATAAAACTACACACACATCCTAAAGCATAAGTACTGAAATTCAGTACTAACATTGGAGAAGAGACAAACTCCAAAGCAAATTGTTACGTCTTCAGGAAGAAATTAAGCTTAGTTATAGTGGATAAGTAAATAGGTATCAGTTAGATTAAAAAAAACCAAACAAACAAACAAAAAAAAAACCACAAAAAAAAACCTTCATGGTTGAAATGTGTGCCCAAGCAAAGACAAGAAGTTTTTGAAAAGTTCATGGCATATTCATGCAGCAAGCAGTGTGGGGTGACTAAGACATGAAATGAAAATAAAATGAAATCCAGGTCACCTAGTTGACTTCCACTTCCAAGATGGAAGTGAGAATTATCACTTCTCCCATTCTGTCCTTGGAAATTCCAAACAAAATGAGTAAGCCTCCTGTGACCTCACAACTTCTTTTCCAGTGAAATCAGAAGACAGCTAAAATACCACAGAACTGAAGAGGATTGCAAAAAAGAGAAGACCATTGCATAAAGATGTATTAAAGAGGGAGGAGAAGACGTTTTCATCATAGAGCTCAGCAAGATCCACTGCTCAAGAGGAACAGCACACCTTGAAGTAGAAAGCCAAGTTCCTTGTTGCCATAGTAAAACTAATGGAGGCAATGGTCGGGGCCTGCCTCATCCTGGATTGCACCCGAAAAACAGAAGTGGAGATAGCTGAAAGTACCAAAAACCAACACATGAACATTAGTTACATGTGAAGGGAACAAAAATCACAATTGAGATAAGAAAGCAAAGAGAACGTCGGTGCAGTGGTAGAGAAGAGGGATAAAATAACACCATCCATTAGCTGAGGAGGAGTAAAGTATAATTGACAACCAGACTTCCTCCCACGTCCCACCCATGCCCATTTGCAAAAATGCCAGGTAAACAAAAACTAGTATTTCTTTTTTTCCCTTCTATAGAAAATAGATTTTGGTTGGTGGTGCATGCCTTTAATCCCAGCACTCGGGAGGCAGAGCCAGGAGGATCTCTGTGAGTTTGAGGCCAGCCTGGACTACCAAGTGAGTCCCAGGAAAGGCGCAAAGCTACACAGAGAAACCCTGTCTCGAAAAACCAAAAAAAAAAAAAAAAAAAAGATTTTTTTCACATAATACATCCTGATAATCATTTCCTACTCCTCTACCCCTCCTAGTTCTTTCCACCTCCCTCCTTACCTCCATCCACCCGGTTTCTGTCTCTCAGAAGACAAACAGGGTCCTAAGGGATTGTAATATTATAATACAATGTAATACAATATAACAAAAACCAACACATTGGCATTGGACAAAACAAAGAAACAGAAAGAAAACAGCCCAAAAGAAGGCACAAGAAACAGAGATTCACTAGTTCACACACTCAGGAATCCCATACAAACACTAAAGCAACAGCCTAAATATATCTACAAAGAACCTGTAGGGTAAAACGAGAGAGGAAAAAATATAAATAAAATAAAAATAAATAATAGTAAAGTAAAATTTTTAAAAAATTAAAAGAAAAGGTCCTGAGATGACATTATTATAAGACAAGGAACCTCCAAAGATGTCTTTGAGTTCATTTTCTGTTGGCCTTCTACTGCTGGGCATATAGCCTACCCTTGAGAGTAGTTTGTGTCCCCAGTGAGACTACCTTGGAAAAAAGGAAATTTTTATTTGCAAGTGGATAGAAATGGGAGATAGCTTCTGAGTTAGGGATGGGGGCATGTGTCCACTCTCCTTTCTGCTCTAGGACCCCATCTGGTGCAGACCCATGCAGGCCCTGTGCATGCTGCCTCATTCTCTGTGTGTCCACATGTGCAATTAGTTGTTGATTTAGAGGGCTTTGTTTCCTTGGTGTTCTCCATCCTGTCTGAATTTTATGCTTTTCTGCCTTCTCTTCTGAGGAATTCCCTGAGCTGTGAAGGGGGGGATTTAATGGAGATGTCCCATTTATGGCCAAGTGTACTAAAGTTTCTCATTCTCTGCATGATGTCTGGCTGTGGGTGTCTGTATTTTTTTCCCATCTACTACAAGAAGAAGCTTCTCTGATGATGACTGAGCAAGGCACTGTTCTATGAGTATAGCAGAATGTTATTAGGAGTCCTTTTATTGCTACTTTATTTTTTTGAAGAACACCAATATTTGGTTTTTCCCCTAGGTCCCTGGGATATCTAGTCTTAGGTTCTAGGTCACTCAACTAGTGTCTGGTTTGGGTTCCATCTCATGGAATAGATATTAAGTCAAATCAGATATTGGTTGGTGACTCCCACAAGTTTTGTGGCACCATTGCACTAGTATATCTTGCAGGCAAGACATCACTGCAGATCAAAGGATTTGTAGCTGGTTTGATGTTTACATAGCAAGCAGAGTACCTTCCTGTATCAAAAAATGGTAGAACATAGGGCTGAAGGCTCTATGTGGCACTAACTCAACTTCTCCATAGTCAGTGAGTGTGTAGGTGTTGTCTTTAGCAATAAGGCCTTGCTGACAGTTTGTGGAGAGGAACCTATAGTGTTGGCAATTGCCTGGGTTGTCTGTGGATTGTCATGGGACCCCTTTGACCAACAACTCAATTAGATGTACCCCAATTCCAGGACTTGAAGCATCATTGGATGACAATAGATGGCCAGTTGAAGGTCTGTCTCCCCATTATTTGGTGATTTCATTCAGATCGCCTTCATATATGTGTTAGGAAGCTCCTTCTGAGTTTGGAGGAGAGAAAGGAAAGGTGAAGCTCCACAGTTAGTCCATCTGCTTCCCTGGCTGGACTGAAGATAGTTTATCAAACTGAGGAAACATAGAAAGATCATGAGCATTTATTTATGTGGACTGCCTTCCATTCTTGAGCACAGAATCTATATAATTCCAAATAGATAAATAGGAGACCATGACAGCAGACTCAAAGAATAATGTCTCGGCCAGATAAAGGTAGTTAACTATGATCTTAAATAAACAAATTAGACTCTGTAAAATAAAGCACAAAGTGAAGACACACAGAACTTGGTGATGAGATGAAGAAAAAATAAAATGTGAATTCACAAGTGTCCAGCACTGTGTAGAAGAAAACTGAGCAAAGCAAAATTCTTGAAAGGACTATAAAAAAGATAATTGATATGGAAGATAGACAAAGACATAATTCAAGACACCTTTCTTAAAGGAAATAATGCTTGAATTTACTCATGAAAGGGCTCCCCAAGTTCTTGGGTGAGTTTCCTCAGGATATTCAATATTGAGATACATCCTAGTAAAGTAGCTGAACTGTAAATTCATAAAACATGCTTTGGAGATGTAGGTCAATAAAGCGAAATGGCTTGTTTTATAAATGCCCTCATCACCAAGTCTAATGGCCTGAGTTCAATCCCTGGGACTGACCTGGCAGAGGGAGAGAAGCAACTCCTTCAGGTTTTCTTTTGTCCTCCATACACCTGCTATGGCAAACATGCACTTTCACACGTGCACACAAATAAGTAAATCAGTAAACATATTTTTTTAAAGTAGTTACATACAGCAGAAGGCTCTTCTATAGAAATATTTGATTAAAAAAAACAGACAGTTGGGAAACACATTAAAAGTTGTCAAGACAGTCAGGCAGTGTTGGCTCACACCTTTAATCCCAGCACTCCGGAGGCAGAGGCAGGTGGATCTCTACGACTTCAAGGCCAGCCTGGTCTGCAGATCGAGTTCCAGGACATCCAAGGCTACACATAGAAACCCTGTCTTGAAAACTAAAAAAGGAAAAAGAGCTATCAAGACAAAGTGATGTGATCCAGCAATGATATTCCCAGCCCAACTATTGTCCACATACAAAATAAAATAAAAACTTTAAAACCAACTACATGTCAAAGAAACTTGTTCTGAGCTTTTTCTTGAGGAATCTAAACTAAAACATGACTCAATAAAATGCAACAAATTACCGGGGGTAAACACTGACCATATTTTATGACCAAGAATATTAAAAGAGAGATGAGGATATCAGAAGAGAATATGAATTCTATATGAACTTATTCTTTAGAAATGACAAAGTAATAAAAACAGGAGGATGAGGCAAGCAGTGTAAGGATACCAATTCTTTGATTAAAATAGTGGCAGAACAAATGGCACTTGAAGTATATCAAGAGGAACCAGGAATGGGCTTAAATACTGAAGAACGTGGACAACTACTTTGTTATACACTCAATAGAATGACTAAGGAAGCAGCCCAATAAAGTTGTAATTGAGAAATTTGACATAAACATAAATCTGAATACATCAAGAAAATAATAGTCATATGCAAAGTAAAATTGTTAAAATGCAAGAAGAATGTTAGTTATGGCGAGAGAAGCAACAGACTTTACTTTGACCTGGAATTTTATCCAGCAAATAAAAATAAGGACAGAAGAATTAAATTGTAGGTAATTAACAAAAACAAACACCAAAAAATAATGAAACTCTTACCCCAGATTTCTTCAATAAATGACAGACCTTTTTCTTTTTATATCAGTGTAAAACTTAGGGGAAAAATCAGACAGTTTGCCACAAATCGATAAAATATGACTTTTACAATTTTTTTTCTAGCCGTAGTAATGTAAATTTTATCTTTTTAAATTGATAAATGCTAGAATAAAGCCAGGGATATAGCTGTGTAGTAGAGCCCTTGCCTTGTATATGGAAGGCTTGGGTTCAACTTTTCAACATGAAGAGGAAGAAGAGGAGGAGGATGAAGAAGAGAACCTATAAAAATTTTTTGGATGATTTGGATTTGTACATATTGAGTAAGATAATATGATGCTTTGATTCATACAAACATTGAGTAGTGATAATCACAGATCATAATTTTTCTAGAAAACAATAAAATGGAGAACTTTTCTGACTACATTAGCAAGGCTATTCAAATAAAATTTTTGTGTAAATGTTTTCATTATTAAAATATAATTATAAAGGAAAAGGAAGTTTATGTTCATATTAAGAACTTTAGGGCTGAGTGTGTAGCTCGGGGCATGTGCTTGCCAGACACACACAGTCTTCAGTTCAATTATCAGCACCCATGTTTTTAAAGATGAGAAACTTAAAATAATTATGGGATGAATGATTGAAACATGAAGAAATGAGGAGAGGAGACTGGAAACACAAGTCATTGAGCTACATGATGCATTCAATTACATTATTTTATCTAGTATTTTGTAGGTATTTGTCCAAGTTGAAACATTCCCTCCTTGAGGAAGGAGGGATGCTTTTTTGTTCCCGGTAGTTAGGGAAACTTCAAAGGCCGGTAAGCTCTTTCCTAAGGTTTGTTTCATGAGCAGTCAACAATTGCTAGTTAATGCTTTGGCACAGAAGCCAGCAAGATGTGCAGAGACTGATGCAGCTGTTGGGAGTCATCACCCCTGTAGAAGTGGGCTGATTAGTGATGTAGCTACCCTTGAATCACCACGCCCCACTAAGAAACTTCAGTTACTACTCACAGGTTCACATGATAGGTGTAAGCGGGTTGAATTGTTTCCTCGGCCTGTTGAACCTTCTCAGAAGTGAATGGACATTTGTTTCTTTCTCTTGAGGACAAATCAAAAACCAGATACAGAAAATGGGAAAGAATCCCATGTATTGCTGTGGGGGAACGGAATAACCCTGAGTGAATGTATAAAGACGGACATCTGAGTAAATGAGTGTTGTTTGCCATAGTGTCTTAGTTAGGGTTACTATTATCATGACCAAAAGCAACTTGGAGAAGAAAGAGTTTATTTCCCTTACACAAATACTCATCATTGAAAGCAATCATGGCAGGAACTTGGAGACAGAAGCTGATGCAGAAACCATGGAGGGGTGCTGCTTACTGGATTGTTCTCCAAGGTTTTCTCAGCCTGCTAGTTCTTACAGTACCTAATACCACCAGCTCAGAGATAGCACCAACACAATAGGCTGAGCAATCCCACATCAATCACTAATTAAGAAAAAGCCCTACAGGCTCGCCCACAGCTAGATCTTATGGAGGTATCATTGAGCTTCTCTCTTCTTAGATACACTACCTTGTGTCAAGTTGACAGAAAACTAGCCAGCATGCATGAGCACAGTAATGTTAAGAACCAATGGCTCAGACTCATGGGAAATTGGCAGAGGCTTTTCCTGTCTCAGAGGGATGTCAAAGCCTTCCTCTTGTGTCAGAGTTCCTATGTTGACAATGTGTACAAATATAAGTATTTATCAATTATTGATGACTGTGTGCAAAACCTAGCTTCCTCATCCTGAATGTTTACAGCCTGAGACTGATTGCCTATGAAAATGTTCTACTGAGACTAGGTAAATCCCCTCCTCTGTGCCGTTCATAACACAGTGAGGGGTCTGGTTGTTATTGTAGCCAGTGCCACTCCATCAGAGTGCACACAACCCACCTAACACAGCTTTTCTCTACATGTCTATGTGTCTGCTCTTTCTTCATTCTTTTACTGCCCTCCCCAGGTCAGTCAAGCTCTGGTTGTAGTGGATGGGACATAACATTAACCTTTGAAGCAATCATTACCCAATGGGACATTAGGTCTACAGAGCAGGAGAAATGCAGTGTTTAACCCAAAATGGTTTAATGCAGCTTTCCCCCTATCAGTTTGTGAACTACCAGTTTGCAATGGTAGGTATTAGGCACTGCTTGTTACTCATCCCAAAAGCTTATCATCTTTCCATCATTCCTGATGACCAAGTGCTGCTGCCAGCTTTGATTGCTCAAGAAAAGTACAGGGCAGTATGGCTCCTCATAAGAAAACACAAGACACACATTACTGAAATTTTATTAACTCAAATTTTTAAAATTAACATTATATGTGTCATGACCTCTTGTAGTGGACAATTTGCTTACTTATTTTCCCTCATATTGAATCAAAATGATTTTGGAAGGAGATGTCTTCTAAAAACAGGGTTAGTAGATACCATAGCATTTCAACCTATGCAAGAGACATGTTTCTAATAGGTGAGCATGTTTGATGACTTTTCTTTAAATGCTGCACTAGTTCCAAAGGGGACTGAAGAGGTAAATCGGTAGCCCTCTTGAGAGTTGACCTCCATCTTGAGGTTTCTGTCCACCAGGGGAGGAACTCAGAGCTGACCTGTAGATGAACTCAGAGCTGATCAGTGACTGAACTCACATGGGAATGGGCTGGGACAATAAATTTGAATGTATATATCCTGGACCCAGCGAAACAAGATATAGGGAGTAAAAATTTATGTCTCTATAGTTGCCCTGTGCATCCTGTCAGTATCCTGGGGCTTTCTGAAGACATCCTGTTAGCTATCAGTAATTTCACACTTACAGTTAAGGCAATAACTTCAAAGAACTACCTCACCCCTAGCTCCCTCATCCATTGTAGGACACTAAGAGATGTAACTCACTGCTTGTAAACTTTTTCCTATACAAACCCTTGTAATAAGTGCTCGGGGCCCTCCTCCTTTACTCGCTGTAATGTAGTGTTAGATGAGGTCCCTGCTCGGGCTTGGCTTGTGTAAAGAGACCTTTTGTCTTTGCATCCGAAGTTGGTTCTTTGGTGGTCTTGTCAGGGGACTCATGACATGGGCATAACAGGGACCTTTGCCACCGTAGAAAGTAACTTTTCAAAACTGAATCATTAATAACTAATTAAGATATACAGTGTCACCTTGGCTTAAGCAATCTTTTTTTGTTTGGTTTGGTTTGGTTTTTTGAGGCAGGCTTTCTCTGTGTAACAGCCCTGGAAAGTCCTGGAATTCACTTTGTAGACCAAGTTGGCCTTGAACTCACAGAGATCTGCTTGCCTCTGCCTCCTGGGTGATTAAAGGTAAATATCCTCACCGTCTGTCTTGATTTTTAGCATGTTTTATCTATACAGTTTATATAGAGTAGTATTTCGTCATAATTTTTGTTGTTGAGAAGACCATGCATTTGTAAAATATGTTTGAGGAAGAAGTAGCTTCTGGATTAGAGAAGTAGTTCCATAAGAAACTTGTAATGTGGTCTTGGTATGACCCAAGGCTGTGCCTGTGTGAGAGTGCTTATAAGAAAGCTGTAAGTGTCTCCCGTGCTCAGCCATTGGTTTAAACACTAACATGTAACATGATTTTGGCACTGAGCCTCCAGAAGAATGTGGCAGCTGAGGCATTGGACCGCGAGGTTACACCTAGACAAGGCTTACCTCACCAAGAAAGCAAGTTGTTTAGGGAGAAATAGTCCCTTTTCTGTCTCTCAAAATTATAATGTTTCAGTTAGCCATTCTGCAACTATCTTTCATGGGGATAAGCTCAAACATACACACTTCTATCTCCTTTTCTTCTTGAGTACGGGGTCTTTGATAAGAAATGGTAGTAAGCTATGATGAGATGAAATAGATAAGAGGCAGAAAGAAGGGAGAAATGAAAGAAGGAAGGAAGCAAGCAAGGAAGAAAGGGAGTAGGAGGGGAGGAAGGCAAAGGAGAGAGAGAGAGGCAAGGAGGTTGATTATTTTAACAAACAATACTTGGGAGTTGTACTTTCTTAAATTAATTTAAAGTAGAAGTTGGATTATCTTGTAGCTCTATCACTTAGAATCACCTGAAATCCCTAGCCTATTCCACACGAATTTACCCTACAAAAAGCAAAATTATATGGAAATATTTAGCTGTATTTAGCTAAATGCTGAGTATATAGTTTGAAAGATTAAAAAAATGAAATGGGATTTAAGAACAGGGGACTAAAGAAAGGGAAGTTCCTGATAAATCGAAGTAGTAGCTATCATTTAGAGAGAGCATTTACCTTGGGTCAGACACTAATCTATGCATGTACTTTCAATTATTTATTACAATAATATATAAATAAGGCACTATGAATTGATTTTAAAGTTGAAAGACATGAGACTCAGACAACAGACTCTGTTGAAGAGTCTTGAGTGGACAAGCACTTAAGCAAAGGCAGTCTTTTTCCAGACTTAGCTATGTGCTTAAAACTTTCCCGTCTAATAAGATTCATCAATCTGCTTCTGTATGGAAAGCTAGGAGGGGAAAACTGTGAGAAAAGAGTACCGGTACCACAGTCCTTGAGCACCCACATCAAAGAGTTTCATGCATGAATTTTTAATAATGGTATATGAGCTAATAGAATTTGTGTGTAACAAAATGAGGTATGGAGAAGCGCATGAGAATCAGCAATATGTTTTCTTAATATGTTATCAAATATAATTCCACCTGCTCCTTTTATTCTTTTTAATGTAGATATTAGACATTTCAAGTTACAAAAGTGATTCACATTTATATGGGAAAGTGGTAAGTTAGACACTCTTAATACAATATTTATTAGGAATTCAAAATTTGAGGAATAGCAAACGAGTAGTTCCTTCCTGTAATAAGATTTTGTTCAATGCATGCTTTATGTCCATATAAGTTTTTCAGTATGATTCTCTTATACTTTATAGAATTGTACGCAAAGTCAATCAATCTTTTTAAAAATCTGATTACATTGATTCATTTTCTTGAGCATGTGTCTGCCTGTGTCTGGTACATGCCCCATGAGCACATGTAGAAGTCAGAAGGCAACTTGCAGTACTTGGTTCTCTCTTTCCATCATGTAGTTCAGGTTGCCATGGTGGCAAGAGTCTTTACCTGCTGAGCCATCTTACCGGTATAAAATCATAAACACATTACCTGACTACCATTAAGAGGTAAACTGCTTTGCAAATTTCCACAATATGTTTTAAGTAGCCACTGCGTTTCTTCTTAATGATTGGAAAATAGCATATTTCACATTAGAAACATGCCTGCATCGTTGCCTATGTCATTATTTGTACTGTGACTATGCACTCCTTGCCTAAATTTATGTATGTTTTTCCTGAAATAAATAAATTCTTGTAACATTTTACTTCACTGGTAAAACAAAACAAAACAAAAACCCCTCTAGCTGTCACGGAACCCACTGGCTTAAGTCTTCAGCTAAAGAAAACGTGTGGAAAGGAATATTGTCCATTTGCTATTTTAGCATTAAGATAAAAATGAAGGTTAAAAAAGGGAGAATTTTTGTGTCTTTGAAATTACAGTTTTTGAGTTTGTTTTTTAAAACTCACTAAGAAGAGCTACATCCTTAATCACAATGTGGTACCTTCCAATTCTAAGTTAATACTGACCCCTATGGGTTGCTATGTTCCAATCTCTGGATTATTCTTACAGAAAATTTGATTAACTATTCAAACATTTGGTTAAATACTTAAATGTTTAAATTTGGGATTGAATTACTTTTGAAAGAATGCCATAAAATACTCATATGTCCTTTCCCTTCATTATACAACCCAAAACTATCCTTATATTTTTTTATAAAAATATTTGTTCATTTTATTTTGTGTATGTGAGTGTTTTGCCTGCATCCATCTATGTGTACCACATGAATGCTTGATGCTGTGAAGGTCAGAAGAGGGCATTAGATCCCCTGGAACTGGAGTTACAAATGGCTTTAAAACACCATGTAGATGCTGGGAATTGAACCTGGGTCTTCTGAAAGAGCAACAAGAGCTCTTAATTATGCAGTCATCTCACCAGAAACTATCCTCATATTTTATTCAAATTGAGACAATTTTTTTAGAAGCCAAGATATTTTATATTTTATATTTATATTTCAAACAGTGTGGTGGTCTGAATCGGAATGGCCTCCAGAGGCTCATAGATTTGAATTCTTGCTCTTTAGGACACATGCCTTTGTTGAGGTAGGTGTGGCCTTGTTGGAGGAAATGTGTTTCTGGGGGTGGGCTTTGGGATTTCAAATGCTCAAGCCAGGCCCAGTATTTCTCTCTGCCTGCTGCCTGCAGATCTGAATGTAGAACTCTCAGACACTCCAGCACCATGTCTGCCTGCATGCTGCCTTGCTTCCAGCCATGATCACAATGGACTAAACCTCTGAAATGTAAGCCAGACCCAATTAAATGTTTTCTTTCATAAGGGCCAGGATATCTTTTATAAGGTCATGGTATCCCTTCACAGCAATAGAACTTGGACTAAGACAATCAGTTCATTCAAAACTTTCCTTTAAAGCTTATGAAGAATTTGTATAAAGACAGGGCAGAACTAAGAAGAGTCAACTTCTGTATTAAGATGCAACATTTATTAAGAATCTAATGCATGTATTAAGATAAAAAAGCATTTTTGTGGGGATGGACAAGGAATTATTTTGGTTAAATATTCCTCCAGCCCTTAAAGAATGACACATAGGTAGTTCACATGTCAGAGCAAATTTTTAGCTACAGAAATTAAACATGGTACCTCACTCATACTGGGAAAAAATGGTTAACATTGTTCTTTACAAATCTACTATTGAAACCTTTAGCAAACTTAGCAATTATGTATCTTTCAGCATCTTATTAAACTTTAATAAGTCTTTGTATTTTGTGGTGCAGTATGAAATTCCAATGCATGTGTACAGTGCTGATCAAATCAGATGCTTTCTGTTTTATATTGCACTCAGGCTCAAATAATCATACCCCCACACTATGTGGTGGCGAGGTTCTCTATGGTTGTGTGAGAGGGACCCAGAATGTTTTCTGAAAAGAAAAGGTTCATCTATAGCACTCTATGACTCAGCCCACTTCCATCCAAGGTTTACCTGTATATGACTCAACCCACTTCCGTCCATCTCTATTCTGACATACAGCCTGGGATCACTCCTGAATTTTTCTCAAAGGACTATTAATTTGTATTAATGCTAAAGCTTACATTTTTCTCATAATTGGTAACATAAACCATTTCTATTCATAAAAAATACAACCTTGAGTTTTCTGATGCCACTCTATGATCAAAAGTCATAGAAGTTTAGTACAGGTAGATTGCCTAATGCTGCACAGTCCACGGTTCCCTCCAACAATAAGACTTAAATTATCTGCCACAGAATATTAATTCTAATTTAACACATATTTTATGAAGAAGAAGAAAACAGGTTTCCTAAAGTTTGGGGCACTGAAAAAATAAATTCAGAGAAACCATGCTCCTATATAAGAGCTTGTACACATTGAAAAAGGGTGCTTTGTCTTATATTTATATATGAGTTCAAATTTGAGTAAGTTTTAATTTTAATTCTCTTGAACAGCAGGCAAAGAGTAAAAGGAGTGCTGTCCATAACTGTTCTAATAAATAAACTTCCAAATTCATGTATTGTCATATCTAGTTATTCTATGTTCAACTGTTTAAGCAAAATCCCATTCCACATTACAGTTGATAAATTAAATGAACATAAAGTGTTTTGTGTATTTTTGGAGAATTAAAATGAAAACTTTTACATTGATAAATTACTCAGAAAGAAACCTTTCTGTTGAGTAGTGTAGAAAGAACATATAAATAAATCAGGGATCTTCTTGCATGCAGCAAGAGACACAAATCTTAAATTTACAAAGACCCATCTTCCTCCATGAGCCTAATCAATTATTCTTTGTGCCCCTAAAATTACTAGTATATGAATGTTTTCCATTGCCTTCTTTGACACCTTGAACATTTTTAGTACTTGAAATAATATTCTCCTACAATTAATATTTTAAGAATGGGTTTCCTTCAACTGAATATAAACTGCTGATGAAACAGAAGCAAGTTTGCCCTTTAGGTTTTATCATAATAATTACGAGTATGATAAAATTGTGACTGAGAGTCAAGAGTCAAGTTACTCACCACCTTGCCTCGTAAAAATCTAATCTCATTCAATAAAGTACTATACAGCCAGAAATGTAAGTATTTTCATGGAGAAAGTCTTTACCATGAAGAAGCCCGTATAGATAATTATGAAATACTTCCAAAATATGGGCAAAGCCTTATGATTAGAGTGGCCATGTAATTTATCATTCAAATTTGATAATGACCCTAAAATATTTATGGAAAAATAAAGAACTAAGATCAGCAAAAACATGTTTGAAGAAAAGAATACAGAAACTTCCTATTCCAAATATCACAACTTATTTCTAAATGACTATAATTAAAAGTACTTACAAGAGACACAAGAATAGGTAGTTCAATTCATAACAAAACATAAAATCTAGAAACAAACACCTGTATATATGGAAATATTAAATATTACAGTAGAGGTACTGCAAGTGAGAAAGGAAGCTATAGTAGTCTGTAAACTATAGTATGACAATTCATTATATGAAAAATTAAAATATAATTTTACTTAGGCATGTACCTAAGGTACATCAAGCTTACCACCACGTGATAAATATTCAAGAATTTCAAAAGTATACTGGTAAACCACTGGCACCTGGAATTCATCCAGTGAGAGATCTGTACAATGGAAATCAGTACATGCTACATACCAAGGCCCTTCCACCTTCTGGAGGTTACCAGCATATTACTGGTTGAACTTCTATCTTACATCATATATGGATGGGTTAAAAATCTAAGTGAACCAACCAAAATTCAAGACTTAGAAATTCAAGGAAATATACAAAGGAGAATCTCTTTTAAATCTCGGGATTTCAAAGAAGTTTTGAACAATAAGTCAAGTCATGTAACTCAAAGGACAAATTTGTTAACTCTGACACTTAAAAATAACTTTAAAGTTACATCACAGTAGTCACTGGAGTATAGTACTTTACAAATTAGAAAAATAAGCCCAGACCAAGGAATGACAATTTCTCACTCTATATTTTTCTAAAAGATTCGTATTCACAACTATAAAAGGCCATCCAAAAATCAATAAAAATAGGTAGGTAGTCCAACTGTAAATTTTTTCAAGACTTGAAAGAGAATCTTATCTAGAAGAGTATATATCAATGTTCAATAATCACAGAAAAGTTTTCAGCATTATCAGTGATCAAGGTAACATGAAGGGTTTCACTTTTTCCAAATTAAATGTGATAAACTCATATGTTAACCAATATCAGGGCAAACACAAACATCTGTGGAGAAAGAGTGGATTGAGAAACCTAATTTTAAGAGCAATTTGCAATGTGAAGGCAGCAAACTGAAACTGTCCCAGTATGGATTGCTGGCTGTCCCTAACATCTGCTCACATCTTCATTTCTCACAATAGAGAGGGGAATGAACACAATTTACAACGTTTTATTTCTTGAGGACAGAAAGCATTAATGGTCATGATATTTCTCACCTATTGATGCTTCTAAAATATTTCATATTTTGAAGATGTTTAGTTTTTGAGTAACACATAATCTCCTCTTTGATATGGCATACGTAAGTAACTAGTAGGCGTCTATATAAATCATTTTTTGTGTGGAGTTTTTTTCTTGAAAAAATATTCTTATGCCATCCCTCTCTTCTCTGTCACCTCTCCTCTCTCCTGGTCCCACATAATTGCAGATTCTCTAAAATATCTTCCCAGCAGTTGTACAGCACAAACTTGTGCATAGAAGTCATGATCTTTGTAATTAACATATCACCCTATTATTGGATACATGTGAGGAGTGTTCTCATGTAAATTAAGACATGACTGAGACCTATGCAATTTTTTTTGTCAATCTTATGAGACATTTTCTTTTTTTTTTAAATATTTATAGTATTGGCTACTTCAAACTAAAGTTCTTTCCGTGTGTCAAACTCTTCTTACAGAATATTTTCAAGGGCCAATTACAAAAAATAAGAACCAACACTCTCCTAGGACACATTTCAATCATGCATAGATCATCAAAATGAGGGTGCTAATCTTAGTCTGGAAAGCTGTCAATAAAACTACTGTACTATAATAAACGTCTTAACTGATTAAAACATTCTCCAGGCACAAACCATATAAAGTCTTACTAGGAAAAGAAGTTAAAATGTGCTTCGACAGTAAACAGAAGATCTGAGAGAAAGCATCATATTTGGGGATGGGGTGGGGATATGGATATGTATATACCAGCAAAACTGGCTCCACACAGTGGCTGCAGGCATTATCTGCATATGTAAACAGAAAATAAAAGGGGAACCACAAAACTAGATGAAAAGGGACGTTATGTGGAAATGAAATGGCTAAATCCCAAGAGGACCCAGATCTCTCAAAAAGCAGAAAGAGAACAGTGCTGAGCTCTGCTACCGTCCAGATTCAAGTAGATGGTAAGCAAGGGTCTTCCCCAACACAGTCTAATTTCCTTGGCTAAGCAGGCTCACTCGGCAAAGCCAGAAACCTATTTCCAGGAGAGTCTCCAGGACGCACTGCTGCAGAGACAGCCTGACCTCCCAGCGAGGAGGCGCACGCGTACTGCGAACGCGCGAGCCGCCGTCCCTCCGCCCTAGCCTGAGAGGAAGTGACGCAGGCCGAGGGGGCGGGTGCGTTCTGCGCCGGAAGTGCCTGCCAGACAGTAAATAAGCACAGAAAAGCAGGCGGGGAGCTGTCTCCATCTTGTCGGCAGACGCTGGGCCCGGGACGCGGAGGCGATGGGGAGCGTGCTGGGGCTGTGCTCCGTGGCGAGCTGGGTAAGGCGGCCTGGGGTTGGCGGCCGGTGCGGGCTGGGGCGGCCCGGCTTTTCCGTCCTTCCCCCGGTCTGGGCGGCTCCGCTTCGGGGCTGGAGCCCGGGGAGGAGGGGCGAGGCCGGGCGGACAGGGGAGCCGCCCGAGCTGCTAGCTCCCTTTGGGAGTTCGCTGCGGTGTCAGCCTCGGCCGTCGCTGTCCCAGCTCCTTCCTCCGGTGGGCACGTCGTCTCTTCCTGTCCCTTGGTGCCCGGGCGACCTCGCACTGCGGCACTGTCATTCCCGGAGGCCTCTTTTGTTCTGACGCGCAGCCTCCTCCGGGGGAGCGGGCCCGTTATTTGGAACAGGTTTGACAGCGGTGTCGGAGGTAGTCATCTCGTTTTTGGAATAAAATAATCTCTCTTAGTACCTTCTTCAGCTTTGGTGGCTTGAATCCTCCTCATACTTCCAAATGTCTGCTTCTAGAAAAGCTCTTCGGTTTCGTGGTACTCATTTTTTTTTTTTTTTTGACGTAAGACATGGGCGTGCAATCTGAAAGTCGATGCTTTGTAAGGGTATGCTGCGTTTCGTTAGACAGTACAACCATCTTTAGTATAATGGCAGGATTTCGTAACCCAGAGGGCACAGACAACCCCATTCCCCAATAGACAAAACATTGGCGAGGCAGTTTATAATAACGAGCTTCATTGCTTTGGGCGAGGTTTTATGGACTCAAACCTGTGATTTCTAAGTTTAACCCTAAACAATTTTCTGACTAACCAAATGGTTCCATTGCATGTACATTAACGAACGAACGTACTGGCCAATTTACATGCTTCCTCTCTTAAAATACGCATTGGTATAACGTGAATTATAAATGCTTAATTTTTATCAAGTACTGTGTGGAAGTTCTTGCTCCTGCAAGCTATTCTCTTGAATTTCTATTTGCAGTCGGATTTTAGAACTTGACCATAGAAATTAAGAGAGTCTAATGGGGTCTGTTGAACCACCTATACAGAAGGCAGAATTTAGTGCAATAAAAATTAATAAATAGGCCGGGCGGTGGTGGCGCACGCCTTTAATCCCAGCACTCGGGAGGCAGAGCCAGGCGGATCTCTGTGAGTTCGAGGCCAGCCTGGGCTACCAAGTGAAGTTCCAGGAAAGGCGCAAAGCTACACAGAGAAACCCTGTCTCGAAAAACCAAAAAAAAAAAAAAAAAAAAAAAAAAATTAATAAATAAGCCCGGGCGGTCGTGGTGCATGCCTTTAATCCCAGCACTCGGGGAGGCAGAGACAGGCGGATCTCTGTTGAGACTGAGGCTAGCGCCGGTCTATAAAGTGAGTTCCAGGACAGCCAGGGCTATATAGAGAAACCCTGTGTCAAAAAACAAAAACAACAACAACAAAACAAAACAAAAAAAACAAAAATTAGTAAATAAGGGCGTAGGAAGACATTCAGCTAGTGCTCGTTGCTTCTGCTAGATAATGGAGTTTGGTTCTCAGCACCCGCCTCCGGCTGTTGACAACTGCCTGTAACTCCAGCTCCAGGGAATCCGATTTCCTCTTCTGCTCTGACCTTGTCCCCCCCCCCCCCCCCCCAACATTCTACCACACAGACACACATGCATACATATAAGAATTATAAATAGAGCCGGGCGGTGGTGGTGGTGGTGGTGGTGCACGCCTTTAATCCCAGCCCTCCGGAGGCAGAGGCAGGTGGATCTCTGAGTTCGAGGCTGGCCTGGACTACAGAATGAGTTCCAAAGCTACACAGAGAAACCCTGTCTCGAAAAACCAAAAAAAAAAAAAAGAATTTAAATAGTTATTATGAAACTTTTCCTTTTTTGATATGTTGAGTTATTTGATGTGTAATTCTGGAATTAGTTGGTTGTGATGTGGGCATAAAGCAATTCTATTGAGATCATAGGGATGGAGGGATATGAATTCCCCATTTTATTATTTTCCAGTTCAGTTATAAGCACCTGTTTTTGATCTCAAGGTCTGTGTTTTATTTGTTTCCTTTTTTAAAGTTTTAAGCAATTTTTTGTATATGTGTATTTTAAGTCAATATGGCTTTGGAAAACACCATGGGATAAATTACGTTAGTATTTCTACAACTTAAATTGCTACTTTTGTCCACTAAAAGAATGCCTTTGATAAAACTGACACTGCCTTGCCATCATCTTTTATTAGCACACTGAAAAGGTAGTAACAATATGCAGGGTTAAATCTGACAGGATCTAAGTGGTCACGTTGTTCACCCTGATTCTGCTTCCTGATGAATGAGCTGAGGATTCATGGTGTATAATTTGAATCATCCCTTTTGTTCTGTATGCTTGTCTCTATTTTAATTATTGAATTTCAGTATATATCTGTAAGTAGAATTTGCCCTATGACACAGTATCTTTTTCACATTTCCAAGTTAATATGCTCATTTACTTGAAAGCTTTTGATAAAATAAAATTTTATTCAAATATTTCTATCATTGAAATCATTAAATCATTTAAAAGCTTGCTATTTGGCCGGGCGGTGGTGGCGCACGCCTTTAATCCCAGCACTCGGGAGGCAGAGCCAGGCGGATCTCTGTGAGTTCAAGGCCAGCCTGGTCTCCAAAGCGAGTTCCAGGAAAGGCGCAAAGCTACACAGAGAAACCCTGTCTCGAAAAACCACAAAAATAAAATAAAATAAAAGCTTGCTATTTGAACAATTTTTGCAGACTTAGTCAAATTTAGTAATTCTTCCCTTCTTGTTCATAAAAGAATTACAGAATATTGTTACTGAACTTAAAAAAAGTATGAAAGAAAAATTACAGGTAAGGATCTCTGGACCTATTATCCAATCATAGATCTACAAATATTATCAGCTACTAATTAACATACTTTTCTCTAAGCTGAGGTCATCATTGGTGTTTTGAATAAGATTGTTTTTTTATAATTAGACCTTGTAAACAATCACAATCAATTCTTTACCCAAATTAGTTAATGTAGTTAAATAATTAAGAAGAAGTAAGTAGGAATGACCAGACACTGATTTCCTGCCATTGTAGTTCAATGATCTTTTCTTTTTTTTTTTTTTCTTTTGGGGGTGTGTGTGTACAAATTATTCCTGGTTGCTATGGGACATAGAACAGTTTGGTGGGACTTGTCAGCTTTATAATGAAATGATCTAGTATTCCCATTTCCAGCAGAAAGCTCAGCTAAGGCTGTTGGTGCACTGGAGAAAACTTGCAGCTTCCTGTCTGCAAAGGACACCTATATTTGGGGAGCCAAGTGTGGTGAAGTGTCCATTCTGCATATAAAGCATGATTTTATGTAGTTAGTACCTTGCCAGCTCTACTTGGTGCTCATCTGTGTACCAGGGGCCTTGTTTTGTTCTCCTCAGTTCTGTCTTTCCCTCTTGAGTTTTACATCTTTTATTCCTGTCTCCCGTGTTGGCTAAGATCCTCAGTGTAAATGTAAACACCCATGCTTGCCTTGTTTTAGATGGCAGAAAAAAATGCGTTTGATTTAAATGTAGATGAGAATGATAGCTATTTTGTAAATTCCTTTTTTTAAGCCTAGGATATTCCAGCTCTATTCCAGCTCATAGGCTGAGGGTATTGAATTTCATCATGTAGCTTTTCTGCATATATTGAGATGACCAGGTTGAGGTTTTTCCTTAGTTTGTGAATTAAATTGGTTGAGCCATATTTTTGCCCCACACTAAAACTTAACTTGGTAACAATATTCTATTCCTTTTATATTTCTACTTGATGTGCTAAAATTTAGTTATTAATTTTTATGTTTATGTCCAGGATGATGTTAATTTATTGTTTTTCTTATAGCATCTTTAGATTAGTACTAATAATTCATGTCTATGTCTTCAGTAAGAATATATATTCAATATCTCTGATAGTTTGCATCTTTTAGATTTGGTTTCCTTCCTATTTTTGTTCCTAAAAAAGTCCATCTTTTGCTTTAACTTTTGAAAACTATTATCACTGACTAATAAAATTAAAGTTGTTTTTTTGTTTTGTTTTGTTTTTTCTCTCTTTCAGTACTGACTTTTGTATGGAACTGTTTCTTACCACCAATGTTATTTTGTCTTTTTTCCTCTATATAAATATGCTTTTGTTTATATTATTTTTTCCTGGTTTTAAGATTTTTCTGGTTATTACTATTTTTAAACAATCTGTTATGGTGTTACTTAGTATAATTTTTATCATGTTTATTTTGCTGAGGTTTTATTTAACTTGGATATGTGAATGTGTAGTTTTTATTGAATTGAGGGAAATTTGGTAATTATTTCTGCAGGAGTTCTCCCTTTTCTTCAGTCCTTCAGGGACTCTAATTTCACTCACATTAACCGCTTGAAGTTGTGTCATAATGTACCGATCCCCCTCTTGAAACATCTTTTTTATGTTGGGTCATTTCTGTTGCCATAGCTTCAGTCAGATTCATTAGTCTTTTCTGTTTATTGGTATTGAGCTGACATACCTTTTTTAAATCTCCAAATATTTAATAGGGTTCTTTTTAAATTATCTTCCATATCTCTCCTTTCCGTGCTTGAGTTTCCCTCGACTATCTTGAGTGTGTGAAGTGTCCTTAACAATCGTATTAAAAGTCCTCTATAAATGTTCCCCTTCCCAGATTAGTTTTTGATTACTTGGTCCTTGTGGATTTTATGTGCCTGCTCTTCTGCATGTCTTCCAGTTTACTATTAGATGTCAGGTATACATTTTACCTTGATGAAGGCTGGATTTACTTCTATGTTAAAAACTATTTTTGGGTTTTTTTCTTGGACATAGGTGAATTACTTAAGAGATTTTCTTTTTTGTTTAGTTTATCACAAATATTTTATTCCTCATTGTTTTACATGTAAGTGGGAAGAAGATTTAAAGAAACAGGACAAAGAAAAGGGGGAGGAAAACTGTGTAAATATAAATATCAGTGGACATAGGAGAAACCAGTTGGTTTTTTGTGTTTTGTTGTTGTTTGTTTCTTTGGCTTTTCTTTTCTTTCTTTCTTTTTTTTTTTTTTTTAATGCCGAATGCTGTTTATTGAAGGAGGGAGGAGGTCTTGAATACAGGCTTACAGCACAATGGGAGGAGCGTGGAGGGCAGAAGTTCACTACAGATGTTTTACAATCTTGCATCTAAGCTGTTAACGCCCATTATGTAGGATACAGGTGAAACCTGGGAGGGAATTAGCATAGGGAGGATGTCAAGGTCAAGGTCAGCAAGCAAGGCAACAGTTACCCAAAACGGGGGCCAGGGACCCTACAGGTCCCCCTTTTACTAAAAAATGAGCTTCTGACTTAGGTTGCATGGGATGTCAGCAGGTCACCTTATCTGTCATGGAGATGCCTGCCCAGGCCACACAGGCACACTGTCTTCGGTTGTCCCCAGGCATTACCTGTCTCTGAATACTCATTATCATACAGGCTCAATCATGTGTGAGCTGCAGAGTTAACTGCTGCCAAAGATCTCAAAGTGGCACTGGGCTTGCAATCTGTGTGTTTGACACAGAAAAGACCAACAGAAGTCCTAACCCACCCAGAGCCAGTAGGCTAAAGGCAACTGAGCCATTCCTTTCCTTAACGAGCCTTACTGCAAATTGGAGTCCTTGTAAGATGGTATCCCAAAGGCAAATGGAACTTGAGTTTATAAATTTATAGTTTTAAAAGCCAATCGAAATGTATATAACTATTGAATTAAATTTATCATGCCCAATAGAATGAAAGATTAATTAACTGTGGTAGCTACTTTTGCTGCCAGGGTCTCCACTGTGCTAGCTGTAGTAACCAATTATGAAATGGCAATCCCAGAAACAATAGCAGTTGTGGCCGCCTCTGCTATAACAGCAACAACAGCAGCAGCAATGTCAAATTCTCTTCTGGAGTGTGTGGGCATCCACTGGCATGGATACAACTCCAGGAACAGGAACCACCAAGGTCCATTTTTCTTGATCCCAGCACGACTTAATCAGGCAGCTCTGCAAAAGAACAACTAAGAACCATAAAGAAAAAACAGGCAGCTCACAAGGAGCAGAACTAATGGTCTTACAATGGCTACATTCAGGCTGATAAATTTTTTTTTTTTTTTTCGAGACAGGGTTTCTCTGTGTAGCTTTGTGCTTTTCCTGGAGCTCACTTGGTAGCCCAGGCTGGCCTCGAACTCACAGAGATCCACCTGGCTTTGCCTCCTAAGTGCTGGGATTAAAGGCGTGCACCTCCAACACCCTGGCTAGGCTGATAAATTTTAATGTATCTTCAAAGGGGGCTAAATGAATTTAAGGAGGCCAATAAATGTTGCACAGAGCCACTCCTGAAAAGTATGTATTATACCAGCTTGAAGAGGATTTTGAAAATGAAAAGGCTTAGCTGGCATGCAACTGTTAACAAATAGAGGTCAGTGACCTTCAGGGTTATCTTTAATCTCCAAGGTGTCTGGGTGACACGTTCTCAAACATACTTGAAAAAGCAGTTACCATACATTACCTTCTGGAGAATCCAACCGCATGGTTACAGTTCTTAGGCTTACATTAATGCTTGCCAAAGTTGGCCATATTGGGCTCTCAATCCCCATTGGCATCGGAAGGGGAGAGTTTATCACAAAGGCCCAATAGGTCTCTGCCATGTTGGGCTTCAGCAGTAGCCACAGGGTGCACTCAGCACTCAGGAATCCAAAGAGGAACCTCATTGTCCTGAGGAAAGACATAAACAGAACCGCAGGCCCACACCAATACCAGATCGGGTCTCCTCCAAGTGCCAGTAGAAAGAACCTTCCATCGCTCCAGAGGGTGATTTGCAATAGGAGCCCTCCAGTGCTTATCTGCAGCGGATACTCCAGCAGAATCTACCGATAAAAAATTTAAAATATATAAACAAGGGAAAGAATAGAATGTGGCGAGGAATGAAGAGTCCCTAGTTCCCCCTTTTTACTTTAGCAAAATATGTTTGTTTGGGTTTTTTTTTTAATAGTTTAAATTTTTCTTTTTTCTTTTTCTTTTTTTAAATTAATTAATTTTTCTATTATCAGCTTGATATAGTATAAATTCTTATCTTAATAGTGAAATGCTTCATTGAGGTTTGCTCAGTAATTGAGTAAAACCAAAACTTATTTTAAGCCATAGTCATCCTAGGGTCCCCCATGCTATATATATATATATATATAGCTTCCATGGTTCTGTGGGTTGTAGTCTGATTGTTCTTTACTTTATATCTAGAATCCACTTATGAGTGAGTACATACCATGTTTGTCCTTCTGGGTTTGGATTACCTCACTCAGGATGATTTTTTCTAGTTCCATCCATTTGCCTGCAAATTTCATGCTGTCATTGTTTTTCTCTGCTGAGTAGTACTCCATTGTGTATATGTACCACATTTTCTTAATCCATTCTTCAGTTGACGGGCATCTAGGTTGTTACTTAAGAGATTTTTTATGTCTTTGATGCTTGCTTTTTTTGATAAATAAATAAAATGAGTACAGCCTATTTAGTGCTAAGAAATTCCAGTAGTAGTTAGTGTTTCTCTACCCAACACCCACAGCCTCCTTGAGTAATTTGTTCAGGTGAATGTGACTGTGCCCAGAAGATAGAGCTAGCTTGCTTGCCTCATTGCTTCCACTGTGGAATCCTGCCCTAGGGGTGCTAGCTGCTTTCACTTCCCTGAATTCCTAGCTCTGTCTCAGCAGGTGGACTGTTGTGCTGAGCCATTCTCCCAGTTAGAAAGATGGGCAGATTCTATGGTTTACATCATCTCCTTTCCAAAATTACTACCTTGTATTTCTTCTTTCCAGTTTTATTAGTTCATAATGTGTTTGAAATACTTAATTTTTTTCCCATTGCTAAAGCAAAGGTAAGTCTGATCACTGTTACTTCATCTCAGCTTGCATTTAGATAATTATCTCAAGTACTATTCCCCATTCATAATTTCATTCTCAGCTGCATCTTTTTGTTCCTGGATAGCACGCTGGTTAGTTCTTTTGTTTCTTCCCATTCTTTCCTTCAGTAGCCCTGTGATCTGCTATTTTCTCATTTCATTGCTGAGCTAGTGTGCGCTCTCTCTCTCTCTCTCTCTCTCTCTCTCTCTCTCTCTCTCTCTCTCTCGTTTCTATAGCTCAAATAAAGTATACTGGCAGTATATTTCCTTCTCATTCAGTTATTTTTATTTAAAATGTCTTATTTTTTATCTTGTAGTCATAGAATTCTTTATTTTTAATTTATCAAGTGAATGCTTGCATAATCACTGTGCCATCTATTTCTGTTCCTGAAGCATAATGTAAAACATCTTTGTGTACATCTTAACAGTTATATTGGCTATAGCAATGTGTTCACTACAACACAATTTGCCTGGAATGTCTGATTCCTTTCCCCAGGAATACCCTGGTTCATCCAACCTGAAGTCTGACTGACAAGAGTTCAGTCCAGGTTATGGCCAGTCCTTGTGAGAATACTTAAACTTTGTCTTTTTGAGATATTTCTTGTTAATGCCTATACACGTTAAGCTCTCCTGGTCAAGAGCCTTTTCATTTCCTAGTTTAGCATAGAGTTCATTAGAGAAAGTTAGCTAGTTAGCTAGTTGTTAACCAGTTGTTCACTTAGCATTTTTTTTAAAGCCTGTTCTTAATAGTTTTATAGCTATAAACAGAAGGGGTGAAAAGGAAAAAATAAGAACACCGATTTACTTTGGTGTTGTGGATATTTCCCTACCCCACTCTGTTGCCTCCATCTTCTTGGGTTGAGAATTCCCAGAATTTTAGGGCTGTGTGTGGTATATTTCCCTACCCTGCTCTGTTGCCTCCATCTTCTTGGGTTGAGAATTCCCAGAATTTTAGGGCTGTACTCTTATCTGGGAGGCAGGGGCTGGAGGTGAGCTTAGTAGCTGTGCTGTTTATGAATTTCCATTTCTTAGCTAAATCTTGGTTGCTCTTGGTTATCTCCCTTGTTTTACTTGGTGTGCAGGACAAGGGCTGTTTATTGTTAGTCCTTGCTCCATCTTTACCTCTAGGTTTTAGAACATTAGATAATGTATGTGAATCAGATATTTTAATCTTTTTTTTTTTTTTAGTGAATGTCACTGTTTATCCCCTTTTTGAACAAATAGAATGTACATTTTTGTTGAACCATGTGAACTGTACTGACCTTTACTGTTTTTCCCAGATACCATGCCTGTGTGGCAGCGCCCCATGCTTGCTGTGCCGCTGCTGCCCCAGTGGAAACAACTCAACCGTGACTAGATTGATCTATGCACTTTTCTTGCTTGTTGGAGTGTGTGTAGCATGTGTAATGTTAATACCAGGGATGGAAGAACAACTGAATAAGGTCAGTCTTTCGTTTTACTCTGGATGAACTGAAATTGTAGCATATACATTAATAACTTTGGGTACTGAAAAGAAAGTAATATAAAAATACATTAATATGTAATCCTAGTTTTAGTAGGTCATATTCTCTTAGGGAAGACAATATGAAGTAGCTTGTTCAGTTCTGTGATGGCAGCACAGAAAACGTTCTTTGGCTGTTTCTGTGGTTGTTTGCTTCCCACCAGAACTAGATGGTAGATTCCATTACTGCAGACACCACATGCTGTGGTCTCAGGACATAAAGAAATCAGGCTGGAAGTGGTCTGGATGCCTCCCTCCTGCCAAGTAGCCTTCATCATACCAGAAAGTGCTATGCAGGCTGTTGGGAAGAATTATCATCAGCAGTCTTACTCAGTTGTTGATTCTGCATACAACAGTAGCAGCCAGCCAGGCAAGATGTCCACTGGTACAGTAGTGGCAAGCCTGTTAGAGATGGCCAGTTACTTTGTGATTAATTTGAGGCCCACTGCACTGGACGGAATTACATCTGGTATTGTAAATTCTTCTACTGGAAGCCTTGTTGAAAGCCTGTGACTAGAGAGTGTTGGGCCTAGTGGGGATTCTGCAGCTACTGTTTTACTAAATAAACTACCCATCAGATTTCCTTCTAAGTAACTGTTCTTCAAACCTATAGATCAGTGGTATTGTCAGCTTTGGTCAGAGAAGCATACCTTCAGAGGCCCATAAACTGGTTTGAGTGTTGAAAATAACTTGAAGATTGTATGTTCAGCCATAATTAGATTATCTGTGTCACTGCTTCCAAGGCTCAGTGAACATTGCTTAAGTAGGGAGCCAGAGGAAAATGAAGAGTAGTGTCAAATCCCAACTTTCAGGCATAACACAAATTCTACTTGCAAACTTACAGCATCTGGATGTGCACAGAATGTGCACAAGATTGAAGCCTCTAACATCCAGTGATGGAGATGGGAGGGAGGTGCTCACAAGATTCTGCCTCTTCTTGGAATTTACTTGCAGTTAGTAGTTACTGGAGGAAAAGATAATTTCTTCAGTGGTGTAGCCAGTGTTAAGATGTTCATGGTGCTGTAAAGAAACCTATAGTGCTTCCAGAAGCAACTCTAATGAAATCATTAGGTCAAAGAACAAAACAAAAGATCTAAAGTAGAAAAGGGCAGATAGGAAGACGACAGGGATCAGCAGGAGGGGAGTGAGACAAGAATGGCATGGGGTGAATATGATCAGGTATATAATATGTGTGTGAAAATGTCATGTTGAAAGACATTCTGTGTAACTAATATATATGTCAATAAGAAAGTAAAGAAACTGTACTTTGGTAATGTCGTTATAATTGGAAAGTGGACTGTGTGTGTGTGTGTTTTCTTTTTGTTCCTGAAAAGGGGACATTTTAAAAATAAGTAAAATGTAAGTGCAGCGCCTGAAAATGAGGAAGCAATAATGACTAGGAAAGGTTTTGAGTCATTTTGTCTGAAGATTATAAAGACAGAAGTCAAGCACTTAAATAAATATAGAGGCTCTATGATAGGATCCGTGAGGGAACAGGCCTCAAATAGATGTGATTGATGTTGGAGTGACTGAGTCTGGCATTCCAATATTGGTAGTGCTAGAATTTCATCAGTCAGGTTCTAGTTCTTGGAGACCAGGGGCAAAGTACTGCTCTTAACCCAGAAACAGAGGCTGGAGAGGCGGTCCAGTGCTTGCTGCTCTTCCAGAGGACCAGAATTTGCTTCCTAACATCCATTGTTGGGTGGCTCATGGCTGCCTGAATTCCAGCTCCCAGAGGTCTGATGGTCCTCTTCTGGTCTCCATGGGTACCAGTAGTCATGTGCACAGATGCACACGCAGACACAATCAAAAAAGAAATCTTAAAAAAAAATGAAAATACAGTCATTTTCATTTTTTTTCTTCAGTGAGTTGGCTGATGGGAACAGAAGGGAATATAGTCTGTAACATGTTGACTTGAAGCTGTCATATACTTGTGTGTATGTAGTTTAGGCTGCTAAAATACTACAAAAAGGTGGTTTAACAGAAATTCCTTTCTTACGTGTTTGGATGTGGGCGATTTGAAATGAGGGAGCCAAGAAGGTTTGGTTCCAGTGAGGATCTTTTGTTTGCAGTTGACTGTTGCGTATTTTCATGTCATAAGGAGAGAAGTAGCAGGCTATGTCATGCCTTTTCATATAAAGGCACAAATCTTTTAAGGAAGGATGAACTTGATGACCTCATTATTGTCCCCTTCCTAATCTTGTTCTATTAAGGATCAGAGTTACAAGATAGGAATATCAGGGCCAGTTAGATGGCTTGGTGGCTGTGGCAAAATGTACTTGCTACCAAGCTCAATGAACTGAGTTCCATCCCAGGAACCCACATGATGGAAAGAGAAAACCCACTAATTCCCTTGAGTTCCATCTAATCTCCAAAAGTGTACTATGGCATATGCATATACCTAATTAATTTTAAACAGATGAATTTTGGGCAGATGATATAGAGGCCCAACACTGTTCACCTATGAGGAATTAGAAAACATTAGTTCAGATCAGAGTGAGTATATGTTTTGAGAACTGGAAATAGAAATCCTGGCAGCAATGCTGTAGAAAGCCATTCAGGGTTAGCGCTGCTAGAACCTCATCAACAGCTCTTCAGGGAGTTGACAAAGAGGAAGCACAGCACTGGAGGAAGCGGAGAGAAAAACCACAAATGTACAGGATTTAGACAGACTTGTCGGAAAGACTGTCAGTGCACCAAGGGTTAAAGAAGGTCAGGACTTCAACAGCCGTTGGATATGACGGTAAAAAACTAGTAGCTAAAATTTAATATCCTTGGAGTACTGGGACTAGGGTGGGAGGAATAGTTTATTCTTATAATATATGTAGTTTTCAATAATACTGACACTTAACTCACAGAAGCTCCTTTTTTTGCATCCTGATTTCACTGCCATATGTGTCTGTGAGTGTGTGTTGGTGGCGATCAAGGCCAAGGCCTCCCCTGTGTTGCATGGGAACGGCTCTATTACTGCACCTCTCCACTCTACCCAGTTACCTTTCTGAAATGGTCACTGCTGTTTCTCAGGATTATGAATTAAAATATGAAGTATTGTCAGTTCAAGTTAAGTCAATCTACCTATGATCAGAAATAGCACTGAAAGGTCTTATACTCAAAATGGATTTAAATAGCATTGGCCCTAAAAAGCCATTTTAAAAAAATGCTCTACAGTCTTAGAAATGACTGTTTTATGTAATTCTTTAAGCTTTTGTTCATTTCTTCCCACTTATCTTACATATGTAATTCAGTACTTCACAATAGAATGCAAGTCTCATAAAACTTAGAATTATGGTATGCTATAAACGTTCATTTTTGTTTTTATGTAACATTCAGATACATATTTAAAGATTTAAAATCTTCAGCAAAAAAAAATAATCATCCAGCCTAGGTATGGCCATTGTTAGTTTTCCAGCTTAGATATGGCCATTGTTAGTTTATTGTCTATTATTTGCTCATTTGGAAGTTTTAACTTTTTTTTTTTTTTTTTTTTTTTTTATTGGTAAGTCAAAGTCTCACTATGTAGCCCCAGCTGGCCTGCTTCTGCCTCCTGCTGTGCTGGGATTAAATGCTTGTGCCACCATGCCTGGCCCTACTCCCATTAAAATGCAGCAGGGTTATTTTGATTATATTTATTTGTATGGCTTGTAAAGCAGATTACAGTTTACATGGAACTTTTAGTTCATGAAAAATATTGATCATAAGCCCATTTTGTTTTCCTAGATTCCTGGGTTCTGTGAGAATGAGAAAGGCGTTGTTCCCTGTAGTATTCTAGTTGGCTACAAAGCTGTGTATCGCTTGTGCTTTGGCTTGGCCATGTTCTACCTTCTCCTCTCTTTACTAATGATCAAAGTGAAAAGCAGCAGTGATCCTAGAGCCGCGATCCACAACGGGTAAGCCTTGAATTATTCGAGAGAAAAGTCTAGAGAGCCTTTTTCTTCCTGGCAATTTTGAATTTACCCAAAGAAATTTTAAAGCAGAGTCATCTTGACCATAAAAAGTTTTAAAAACTCTGGTTGATTTTCCTAGAGAAAGCCTTGCTTTGGATAATAAATAATGGTAGTGAGTCATTTATTGGCATCACCTCTGATTATGTATCTTATTTTCAAAGGAGGATGTGTATATGTGATTAAAGGAAGAGGTGTTGATGCCCCTTCTTTGAGCTTCTGGTGAACCTGTCCTATTACATAGAACTCTAAATTTCCTAGATCTACAAGGCAGCCAAATCGAAAGAAACTTTATTCCTCAACAAGCATTGATTTTTCTAGGTGATTGTTTTCACAACCTAGAAAAAAAGTGCTAATTTAGTCAGTCTCCTTTAATATTGAATATCTCATCTGGTAGTTTATTTGAATGTTTGAATTGTATCTATTTCTTCCTACAAACTCATTTTTCTTAGTATGTTTTATTGCTTATTTGTCAACATGCTATGCCAAAGATGGAATAAAAATGTAATATCGCATTAATAAAAAGTGTTCTATAACAGGCTTTTACCATTTTAGTTATTGGCTGTTTTGAATATAGGCACTTGTCATAATTTATTAAATTTATTAAAGCAATTCATTTGTGAAATAAAATTGTACTTTATATATTCAGTCCTTTGGAATGAAGCCTATATTCTCAAATGAATTGGTGATACATCTTTCTTAAGATCAGCCTTACAATAGCCTGTGGAATGGTTTTTTGTTGTTGTTGTTTTCAGTATATGCTTACAATTAGTAGGTAAAGTTTAACTGTTCTTTAAGTGGTTCCGAGAAGATTTACTGTTTGAGTTATTTGTTGGGGGCTTATTATTAAGGATACATTTCTTTCTGTCTTAGATTCTGGTTCTTCAAATTTGCTACAGCAGTCGCAATTATTGTTGGAGCTTTCTTCATTCCGGAAGGCACTTTTACAACCGGTGAGGATTTAAAAAAAAATTCTGTGATAATATTTTTGTTTGTTTGTTATACAGGATGTCGTAGTAACTGCTACCTGGAGTTGTCATTCTCTTACTGTTTGGGTTTTTCTTTTATGCCAGTTGCAAAATCAATTTCCATACAAGTTTGTTTTCCCTTTTTGTATCAAGATTATTAAGAAAAATAATAAAAAACTAAAGCAGTCATTCCTTCACTTAAAATACATTATTTTTCCTTTCAGTGTGGTTTTATGTAGGCATGGCAGGTGCCTTTTGTTTCATCCTCATACAACTAGTCTTGCTTATTGATTTTGCCCATTCTTGGAATGAATCATGGGTTGAAAAAATGGAAGAAGGGAACTCAAGGTGTTGGTATGCAGGTAAGCTTTTATTTCATAGAGGATCCTCAGTGTGGTGAACATTGATGAGGACAGAAGAGTTTGCAGGGAAATCCCTTAGGATTTTTGTGTTCTAATTTCCTATGAAGAGTGACTGTATCAGCAACTTATTGAACATTAGTAAGTAATTTACTAATTTACTTCCTAACTAACACTGTATCTGGGGACTAGTAAGGAAACCAAAAGATCCGTGAATAGCTGGAATGATGTACAGAGTCTATTGCTTAAAGCATATATTTTTGCAGACAACTTTCCCAGTACATTAAAAGTAAAATGTTAAAGGGAAGACTCCTAGAAATAACATAGAATTGTGTTAATTCAGCAGAAGCAATAAACAAAGAAAACAAAAACTTGGGACCACCTTATAAAAGTATAAAGGCTGCCTAACACCTAAGGGGATTTCTGTAGTAGTATGATTCTAAGAAGAAGCTTGAGTTAATTGGTTAGTTACATAAAATCTAAGATTTGTTTAAAAACAAGTACCAGGCTGAATTTCTAATACTTTTATAAAATCTAATAATTCCATTGTCTTTCTTTCACAGCCCTGTTATCAGCTACAGCTCTGAATTATTTGCTGTCTTTAGTTGCCATCATCTTATTCTTTGTCTACTACACTCACCCAGCCAGTTGTTCAGAAAATAAGGCATTCATCAGTGTCAACATGCTCCTCTGCATTGGTGCTTCTGTAATGTCTATACTGCCCAAGATCCAAGTATGTACTTCCTAGCACTCATTTTTATGAAGCCTTTAACTTTCTAAATTTTCATACATCAGAATGTCAGACATTTATTTGTATTACTTAATATTTTATTTGTAGGAATCACAACCAAGATCTGGCTTGTTACAGTCTTCAGTAATTACAGTCTACACAATGTATTTGACATGGTCTGCTATGACCAACGAACCAGGTATGTTTTATTTATAACGAGTTTTGCAGTGTTGACTTTTTTATTCAGAACTGTTCATTTTAAGGGAGGAAGTTACCTAATTAGGCTGGTAGAGGAATAAAGCATGTAAATAATAGTATTACTTCATCTTTAAGGTATTACTGTTTTCCTTTTCATTTAGTTTCTTCTTTCACTAACAAAATGATATGGTTCTAAGAAATCCTATGAAAACATATATACTTATTTTTTACAGTGTTTAAGATAGTTGTATATTGAAAATACTTTATTTCTTCCTAGATAGTTGTATATAGGAAGAAATAAAGTATTTTCAATTTTTATGTTTTGTTTGAGACAGAGTTTCACTTTGCAGTCCAGGTCAACCATGACCTCTTGGCATTCCTCATGCCTCAGCCTCAAATTCTGAATATGAACCATTCCTAGCTTTAAGTGTTTTCTCAGTTGTAAATTTAATTATAACTTTTCCACATTTTTTATAACTATCTTGTAGTAGATAACTGGCTTTGTAATGAATCTCTGTACTCATCACACTGAATTCCATGGGAAATAAAATTATGTATGTCCTGAAAGGACAAAGAAATTACTGTTTTTAGAAAAGAATTTTTTTACCTGTAAAATATTTATATAAAATATTTTCTCTGACTCTAATCATACTGTTTACAAACTCATTAAATACTTTCCAGTTGTTACAGAGACAGAGATCTTAGTGTATAGAGAATCCTCTTCCCTCCTCCAAAATAAGTAGTTTTAAAATATCACTAATGATTTGCTCGAAAAGTTAGCCTTAGGTAGTTTTCATTAATAAAGTGGAGACTGAAGATTTGGATTTGTTGGAATCAAAAGTGAATATATATATTGGGCACTTAAGTGTATGCTTATCCTTTTAAAATGCCAAAGAAATTGGTAGGAAAGGCATTGTATTTCTTTTCTTTTTTTTCTTTTTTACAAGATGGATTTTATCTCCTTGAGTTTTTTGAGGGTAATAGACACGGTAGACTCAGTAATAGATAAGTCCAATGCTTTAAGGCTGTAGCTGTTTAGTTGGAAGCAACAATGCTAAGGGCACAGTTTTACTGAGGGGTTGTATTTCTTCACAGCATCCTTCCTCTCTAGCTTATAAGAGTAAATGCAGTGAAGTTCATTGAAACAAAAATCTCTTTGTCCACTGTCTGTGGGAAGAATAAGAGTTGTGCGTTATGAGTGATGCCAAGAGTAATTCCTGATTTAGCCTTTGTTCTGTTGAAAAAATAAGCACAACAACAGACCTATGGTATCAAGACTAACTCCTGCAACCCACTGAGGTGTCCAGTGTATCTCCTTAAGGTCACTGTAGGATTCTTTTTATTTTTTTCTTTTATTATAAATAGATTTCTTTCCTCATACAATATATCCTTATTATAGTTCCCCTCCCTCTACTCCTCCCAGTTCCTCCCCACCTCCCCTCCTTTCTGGATTCACTCTTTCTGTCTCTCATTAGAAAAGAACAGGGTTCTAAAAGATAACAACCAAACATGACAAAATATCTAAGATGAAGCAAAAGCTATCATACCAAAGTTGGACACAGCAACCCAACAGAAGAGTCCCAAGAAAGGACACAAGAGTCAGAGACCCAGTCCTTATCAGGGTCAGAAGTCCCATAAAAATACTAAGCTAGTAGTTATAATACATATGTAGAGGACCTGGTACAGAACCCCTGTAGGCCCTGTGCTTGCTCCTTCAGTCTGAGCTAATATGTGCCTTGATTGATTCAGAGGGCCTTGTTGTCGTCCATGTTCTCTGGCTCCTACAATCTTTCCACCTCTGCTTTTGCAGGACTCCCTGAGCTCTGAGGGGAGGGATTTGATAGCGACCTTCCATTTAGACTCTCCATATGTCTGGAGAGGGATTGAATTTTCTTTTTAAGACCAGTAGTGTTTGGTTTTACCCTAAAGTCTCTGGACTATCTAATCTGTGGGTTTTGGTCAACCAAGCACTGTTGGATATGAGTTCCTTCTCATGGAGTGGGCCTTAAGTCAAATCAGACTGGTTGGCTACTCTCACAAGTTTTGTGCTATCATTGCCCTAGCATATTTTGCAAGCAGAACACATTGTAGGTCAAAGGTTTTATGGCTGGGTAGCCTGCAGAGTACTTTCCTACACCAGAGACTAGAACATAGGGGTCCGTATTTAATAAGTTGTGTGAGTGTTGTCCTCAGCAATGGGGTCCTGATATCAGTTTGCAGAGAGCAACCCTTTTGTCTTAGCAACAACAGCCTGGGTTGTTTGGGGATTTCCATGGGACCCATTTGGCCAACAACTCAATTGAATGTAACCCAGTCCCACCACTGGAAGCCTCACATGGCTACAAGAGATGAGAATTTTAATGACTGCTTTTATTTCCTTAGGGATTTAAAGTTTATTTAAATTGTTTATCTGATCTTGCATTTAATTTTGGTAAGTGGTACCTATGGAGAAAATTAGTTTTTTAGATTATCCAATTTGGTAGAATACAGGTTTTTAGTATGTCCTTATAATTAATCTAGATTTCATCAGTATCTCTTGTTATGTCCCCCTTTTCATTTCTGATTTTGCTAATTTGGATATTCTCTCTTGTCTTTTAGCTAGAGGGTTTGTCTATCTTGATGATTTTCTCAAAGAACCAACTCTGTCTCATTGATTCTTTTATTGTTCTCTTTGTGTCCTCTTTCCTTTCAGACCTCGGTTTGATCACTTCTTGCTGTGTACTCTTGGGTGTGCCTACTTACTTTGTCTCTAGAGCTTTCAGGTGTGCTGTTAAGTTGCTATGCTAGTGTGAGATCTCCCCAATTTTTCATACAGGCACGCAGTGCTATGGACTTTCCTCTTGGCACCGCTTTCACTGTGTCCCCATAAGCTTGGGTATGCTGTGTTTTATTTTCATTATTAGAGTCTTTAACTTATTTCTGTCTTGACCCAGTTTTCATTCAGTAGAGAGTTGTTCAGTTTCCTTGAGTTTGTAAGCTTTCTGTTGTTTCTGTCGTGGATAGCCATCTTTAATCCATGGTGATATGAGAGGCTGCAGGGAGTTACTGTAATTTTCATACATCTGTTGAGACTTGCTTTGTGTCCAACTATGTGGTCAGTTTTGGAAAAAGTTTCATGAGGTGCAGAGAAGGTATATGCTTTTGTATTCTGTAAAAATCTGTAGCCAGGTGATGCAGGCCTTTAATCTCAGAACTCGGGAGGCAGAGGCAGGCAGATCTCTGTGAGTTCAAGGCCAGTCTAGTCAACAGAGCAAGAACCAAGCACCAAAACTACACAGAGAAACCCTGTCTCAAAAAAATGAATGAATGAATGAATTAAATTAAATTAAATTAAAAAAAAAAAAACCCACAAAAACATGTTAGGTTCATTTGGTTTGTAATGTTTGTTAGCTCCAGTTTTCTCTGTTTAGTTTTTGTCTGGATAATCTGTCCGTCAGTGAGAGTGGGGTATTGAAGTCTCCCACTATTAGTGTGTGAGGGTCAGTATGTGATTTAAGCTGTAGTAGTGCTGCTTTTACAAACTTGGGTGTTTTGGGCATAGCTGTTCCAAATTGAAGTGTCATCTTGATGAATTTTTCCTTGATAGTAAGTATGTAGTGTCCTTCCCTATTAGTTTTGGTTTGTAGTCTATTTTGTTAGATATTAAATGGCTACACCAGTTTGCATATTTCTAAATGTATTAACTTTAGGTAGGTTGTCTAAATTGTATCCATTTGTTGATCAAGATATCTTGGCTCTCATAAGGTTGGAAATAAAGTAATTTAAGTTTTCTAAAATAAAATTAGGCAGGAAAAACCCCTTAATGACCTATTTTTTTTATACTGCTCTAACATCTAATTTGACTTCAATGTACTTTATAGAAACAAACTGCAACCCAAGTCTTCTAAGCATCATTGGCTTCAATAGCACAAGACCTCTCCCGAAGGACGGGCAGTCTGTGCAGTGGTGGCATCCCCAAGGGATCATAGGACTGGTTCTCTTCCTACTGTGTGTGTTTTACTCAAGGTAAGAAAGGCTATACAATCTTTTACAGAGAGTATATTTATATAAATTAAGGAATTACTTATTTTTAAAAGTCGTTTTTCTTTTTCATGCAGCATCCGTACCTCCAACAATAGTCAGGTTAATAAGCTGACTCTAACAAGTGATGAGTCAACACTAATAGAAGATGGGAATGCCAGAAGTGATGGATCTCTAGAAGATGGTGATGATGTCCACCGAGCTGTAGATAATGAAAGGGATGGCGTCACTTACAGTTACTCCTTCTTTCACTTCATGCTTTTCCTGGCTTCGCTTTATATCATGATGACCCTTACCAACTGGTACAGGTACTCACATCTCACGTTAACTTTGGGTAATTTTGGTGGGTTTTTCATGACTCTGTTGTAAAATATGTGACAGTAAGTACTTGAGTGCATGTGTACCTGGTGTGTGAAGGCCAGAGATGGAACACCAAATAGACTAGCTAGCTAGCCAGAAAACTCTGGTGATTACCCTATTTCCACCCTTCCCCTAGTGGAATGACGAGTGAGTGCCACCATACCTAGCTTTTTAAAAATGTGGTTCTGGGATCAGACTTCAGTTCTTATGTTTGCAAAGCAAGCCATTTCTCAAGCTTCAAAGTACTTTTTAATCCTCTGATGTAGTTCAGTATTTGGTTAAAATGAATTCTGAGAGTGAGAAATACAGATTTTACTTCCTTAACAGTTACACAAATGTGGTTGTCCAAATCTTGAAGTTTAAATGAAAAACTTTATATAACCATGTTTTAACAGAAATTCATGTTAATAGTTGATTTAATATACTGTTCAGTTATTTTTAATACTGTAAATTTATTCCTAACACAATATAGTAATAGTATACAGTTTTAAAAACAGTGGTTCTTTTAAAACTCTATCATTAAGCTGGGCTGGTGAGATAGATGACTGCTTAAGAGCACTGGCTGCTTTTCCAGAGGACCCAGATTCAATATTCAGCACCCATCTGGTACAATTTTTGTAACTCCAGTTCCAGGGGATCTGATACCCTTGTATAGACATGGGCACCGCATGCTGAGACATACATAGAGGCAAAACAATCATACACATAAAACATCAGATATAAGTTTCAGGTATAAGATATCTGAAAATTTTTGAATGTGAATACATTGTGTGATTCTATTTTTAGTATTATTCTCTTAACCGTGTTTTTTATCCTTCAAAATTCAGACTTTCCTGAAAAAAGTAACCATTTGTAGTTTGTTTTTAAACTGACTTTGTCTAAAATGATTACCAAAAGATTCTACACAAGATTGACATTGACCTATATAGTTGGACAAGTGTGTTTTCAGTAATTTTTAATGCATATCTGTAAATAGTGTATAAAATACTTATACCAGCAAAAGATGGAGAAAAATATTATTCTTCCCTGATGTTTTTGAGGCTAGTATTTATATTTTTATGATAAAAAAGTACATTTTAATCAAAATATTAAACTATATCTTATTAAGCCAAGATGTAAGTAGCTCTCCGTAATTCATAACTTTTACTATCAGGTAATACCAAATGTTAAAAAATTAGTTTTAAAAATGTAAAGTTTATATTTCTGCTTGTATACAAAAATCAGCTAATTTCAGGACATATTTCCTATCTGTCAAATCTGAGAGAGGAAGCAGTGTTAGCTGAGAAGGGAGGCCCATGAACCTTCAGTCTTGTACATAATAGTCACATATTATTTACTCAGGTCTCATCTGCTCCTATTTAATAACATGTAGAATTACATACCGTGCTTTAGAACTATGCAAAAGATTGCCTCAGTTCTGCGCTGTGCTCAAAGGAAGTCTTCCTGATGCGTCAGTATGGAAGGCATGGCAGCAGGATGAGCTACTGCACATTGGTATCCCAAAACCATACAAAGGAAGCTTGAGTGAAGGGGCCTAGTAATTTGATGGCTTAGTAACACAGTCCATTCACCAAAGTAGTCACTTCTGCATTTCCTCGAATTTTAGGTATGAGCCTTCTCGTGAGATGAAGAGTCAGTGGACAGCAGTCTGGGTGAAAATCTCTTCCAGCTGGATTGGCATCGTGCTGTATGTTTGGACACTGGTGGCACCACTTGTTCTTACAAATCGTGATTTTGACTGAATCGGACCTCTGGCATGAAAGTCCTACTTTGGTAATTGTTTATTTGACATTAACAGTATTCCCAATTTTTGTAAAGTTTTATGTGTTGTTGTATAACTTACTGTTTTTCTCTTGCATGAATTAGATTTACTCTGCCATTTTATCCATGTTCTTGCTAAGTGTATTGATGATACGGATTGCAAAGAGAGAATTTTGAATAAGGTGGCAAATTAGGAAAGATGAACACTGATAGGCATATCATCTGCTCTGTACATATGAAATTAAAAGTAAAAAAAATTCTTGACAGTTGGTCTCAAATTGTGTTAGACCTTATGCTATTTTAGAAACATTACTGTATGGCTGCCTTTTGAAATACTTGGTGTGTTGCCTTACAGGACTGCAAAGCAGATAAAGCAAATAGTTGTTCTAAAATTATGTAAATAAGTCACAAGCTTGTTGTCTGCAAAATGCAAGTCACTTTAGGTTTGTCAGGATTTTCTCTTACTAGGTACAGAATGGTCATGTTCATTGGAAAACAGTACAGGATGTGGAGGAAGACTAAGGAACAGACAAGAGCCTTCACGCAAAGTCTCTGGTAGTGGGTTTTAAAGTGAATAAATACTCTTAGATCATGAGATCTAAGATCTTAGCTTTCTCTGTAAGACAGGGTGGCCTTCACCAACAAAATGAACTTTGTTCTTTACAAACATGCAGTTATGGATTTCAGAGATGTTAGCATTTACACAAAGTTTTGAAATGAAAATCATGTGTTAGGAAAATTTTGAAACTAAACATTTGCAAATCAAAACTGGGATTCCTCTGACAGGATGTGAAGTATTAGGCTCTGGGTTAGGGACCTGGGATCCCGTCCAGCTCTTACTTTAAAAATGAAGCAGAAGCACAGACTCAACTAGCTCAAACAGCTAGTTAGTGGCAAAGTTGAGAAGTTCTAAGTTTACCAAAACTAGCCAACATTGACATAAAAATTTTTATATCCAAAATACAGTAATTCATTTCATAAATCATTAATGGTAATTTGTGATATGTATTGCCACTGTTCTGCATGCTTTTTATCCAAACATGAAGGCCAAGTGTATAAGGAACTTGTAGAATAGACTACTTACATTATATTATACTACACATTTAAACATGCTTAAAATGTATTTACTGCCATGTAACTGATAAAACAGTCAATTTGAAAATCAGTATGCCATTTAATTTAGATAAAAATGTTTATGTGTAAATTAGTTATCTAGTAAAGCTTAGTTTACATTTGCTTCTTTTTTTTTTTTTTTTTTTTTTGGTTTTTCGAGACAGGGTTTCTCTATGTAGCTTTGTGCCTTTCCTGGGACTCACTTGGTAGCCCAGGCTGGCCTCGAACTCACAGAGATCCGTCTGGCTCTGCCTCCCGAGTGCTGGGATTAAAGGCGTGCGCCACCACCGCCCGGCTTACATTTGCTTCTTAAAAATATTTATTCTGCACATGGAATATAACAATTCCTCTTAATTTCCCAAACTTACTCTGTGTTAATATTGTGTTTCACAATTTTGAATGCCTGTGTTCTGTCTCTTAAATAAATGAATTCGGAGAAACTGTGTGGTGGTGGTTCCTTAGCATTAAAACCTCAGGTGTATTTAACTAAAGATTTCTTTTTCCCTGTGTGAAAAGAACGGGGCTCTAGAGAGCAAATACCCACCTTCTACTCTGACAAATTATTTTGAAAGTAATTTTACCCCTTTTGTGTCTGTTGAATCCTGAAGTTGGTTCTCAAAAGTAAAGTGGTATTCTTACCCCTAAAGAACCTTTGGTAGATGAGCCAATTCAGTCTAGAGAATGGATTTTAGTTCTGAAAACTGAAAATGCACACCTCTTGTGTCCTCCACCAGCCATGGTTTTAAAAGTTGTGGCGTGTCCAACAATATAACTGGTCTCAGAGTTTCTTTCTGTTGCTGTGAAAAAACACCATGACCATAAGCAAACTGGGGAAGAACCAATACAGAGGCCACAGGGGAGTCCTGCTTACTTACTGGCTTGCTCCCTATGATTTGGTCTGTCTGCCTACTTTTATATCATTCCAGGATGGGCTGGGCCCTCCTACATCAATGATGGTTTAAGAAAATGGCCAGCAGGCTTGCCTTCTGGCCAGTAGAGTTGGGACATTTTATCATTTGAGGTTTTCTATTCCCAAATGATTCTAGCCTGTTTGTTGTTGATATAAACACTAACTAGTACACAACTGTACTGATAAAACATCCCTATCCATGAACTACTACATTAACTTCCTATCACTATAATGGAATATGTGAGAGAACTTAGGAGTTTGTCAAGGTATCATGCCAGTGAGAATCCATGGCAGAGCAAGATTCTGGACTCCTCACCCCTCAAAAGGGGCCATGATTACATCATCTTCAAGAATATGCCTACAAGGCCCCACCTTCTGTAGTTTCCATCACTCCTTCTTAGTACCCTGGGAACCACACCATAAACATGGGAATATTTGACATCAATTATAGCAGCTGCCAGACTTTGGTATACTTTGTAAATTCTTTATTCAGTTAGAGTATTTAGGCAGGTAATTGTGTATGAGAGAGAGACAGAGACAAGACAGACTGGAGGCCAGTGGATGGCACTGGATTCTCTGGATCTAGTTACAAGTGGTTGGGAACTGCCTGACTGGTGAGAACTGAACTCTGGTCTCTCTAGCCACTACAGCAGTTCTAATAGCCAAAACTAGAGAATAGATGTCTTTCATTGTGCAAATGATTAAACATGGGGTACAAGTAGTAAGGAAATAAGTAACAACTCAAAATCTGGGTTAGTGTATAACAATTACAAAATGTGGAAATGGCTTGTTTATTAAATACTACTTGTAGCTTGCCTTTGCAAACCAAACTTTAACCTGTGGCCCAGTTAATAATAGCCTTTGAGAGCATTTACAACTATGTACTCATTCTGCCTGTTTAAGATAACTTTCAATAAAAACAATGTAATCAATCTTACTATGCTTTGGAACCCACTGATGTTGTACCTACCATATTCCCTATTTTTTCTTTGTGGTCCATTCATCCTCTAAGTATGTAAGTTATGTATGTATGTATGTAAGAAAGATAAGTAAGATGTGGTGGCTAAACTGCTATTTGCTAGAGACAGCCAGGGTCAAAAGAAACACTCCCCCTGTTATGTAAGTTTCCTCTGAGATTAAAACATTGCATCCTATAGTAAGCAGCTCTTAAGTAAAACTCAAAATAGCTTCAGGAAGTTTCTGAAACCGATCAGATTCACTAGTCCCCTTCCAACCAGAATACTCAATAAAAGCTGAGCTCCCCTTAGAAAAGAGCAAAGCTGCGAAGACTCAGACAAGCCCCAGCTGCTTGAAGAAGAAACCAGCTGAGCCAAGCTAAACCAAAGAGGTTTAGTTAGATCAACTGAGTCACTTAGAAAGGACACTGTCCAACCTGTACCTCATTCCCTTTACATAATGTATTTGCTGTGCTGTTCAATAGTGTACAACCTTTATATTGGGAGGAGAGATCTGAATTTCTCTGAACAGATCAGGCCCAGACATGGGTAGATGGCACCTAGGGGTCAGTTTCTTGTATTTTGCTTTCAGAAAAAAACATGACCTGATGACTAGCTGAATTCTGACATATAATTATGAAAGAGTTAAAAGAATTAACATTATAACAAAATTCCTTTATTTTATATTAATACATGAAATTTGTTATATCAATTAAAAAATTAAAACTGATGCTCAACGACCTTTACTAAATCCTGTTTATCCCAGTAAAAGATGTACTTGTGAAAAAAATTACCTTTTTATGTTTCACAACTCACAAAATTTGGACTATTATGTACCAGTGCACACTAAAAGCTTTAACAAATCAAAGCTTTGATTCAGAACATAATCTGATTAGGTCTAAAGTGGGTATGCAGGAGGGTTGGATGGCTCTCCTATAAACTGATTTGGAAAGCCAAGTCTGTTCCTTTTGTGAATCAATATTTTTAGAAGCTGTGTACACTTCTCTGCATGAAGCCAGTGAAGGAATACAGACTGGAGAACTGAACCAAGGAGGTCAGAAAAGACCAGGAAAATGCTAGATTTCATTTCTCATGTTCATTTATTAGAACTCTAATTTACCACATGGAAGAAAATTCTAATACCTGAAGCACAGTATGGCCAGAAAAGCCTCCTGCCTAATTATATGTACTATTTAGATATTAATTGCACTGCTTCTAGCCTTCTGCCTGAGTGTAGACTTCCTGAAGTTTTAACGTACCCTGGCCTTAAGGCCTCTCCAATCCTAAAAGAGACAAGTTGATTTGATTCTCTTATCTTGTATCAGGACAAAAAAATGTAGGCATTTGGTGGCATCAACCGGTAATGTTCTCACCTTGTTTGCAACAATGAGAGGAATTTTTCTCTCAGTTCTTTATTAGAAACATAAAAAGCAAGCCAGTATGCTTTTTAAACAAAGAACATTAAAATACATTAAGATTAGAAGCATCATATTCTTTCCTTACTGCAATAGACAGTATTTTTTCAGATAAAGCACAAGGACCTTGACGTGACCCACACTGATAAAAATGGACAACACATAGTTTAAAGCCACCACCTTCATTTCATATGGGCATCACTTCCAAAGACGACACAACAAATACTAGTACTCAACATTCGTCATATTTATTTACTAAATACCATGGCTCAAAAGAACAAACCAGAAAACATACTTGAGCTAGTCTAAGTGGACGGGTTTAACTGCAACCACCTGTCTCCACGTTCTTTCATGTATGTGGAGCTGGAACCCCTTCAGTGATTACTCGTGCACACTTTGCCTTTTCTGCTACTAACACATTTCTCTGAACATAAAAGAATTTCTCTGAACCAAGAAAGACATGAAATATTACAAGATACAGGCACTTTATGTTCCCAGTTTTACAAATAAACCAAGTCAAAAATACTTCAATAAAACTAACTAGAACAGAGTTTTCTACCTTTAGTTCTAAAAACTTAAACTCAATTGCAAATAAACAAGTTCAACTGGGATTAAATGGTCTTATTTGTATATAAAAAAATTCAAATTACTACAACTTCAGAAAATGGTCATTTGAATTCAACTTAAGATATTCCAATAATGTGCATTAAAATTTATATACCTAGGCAGCCGAGTAACATCTGAAAGCTTTGCAAGAGTGTGGTTAGTGAGAAAAGCAAAAGGTGCTTTTATTCCACAGTATCTGATTAAACAAAAAGTAATTTACAAAACAAAGTACCAAATGATACTTTAAAATAAATACTTCATCATTTTGATGAATATATACATAGTGTCCATTTGTGGGGTTTAACTATCTAAAAGTGGCATTTCACTATCCAGAGGTGCAGGAGCAAGTTCACATAAATAAAACAGTGTGGCTTCACTAGCTTCGGCTTCAGTCAATGGTTCCAGGCGAACAAGCTTACTTTGGGTTGGTTCTGGGTCCAGGTTGCTAGCCAGAAGCTCATCAACTTCTACAGGTTTATTTGTAGAGGGTATAACTTCTGATGATGCTGTTGTACTCCCCTGTTCAAGAGCAGAAGCAGGGTTTCCATCGAGGAGTGCAAGAAGTGGAAAGGCAGTATACTGGATAAGTTGTTTATCTACAAAGATCATAAAAGATACTTTTATATACCCAAATGAGAAGTTATCTGTCAGCAAAGTTAGCCTAAATTCAATTTAGCTATAAGATTTGTCTTTTAATGTTAAATAAGGGGGGGAGGGATTCAAACTCCAGGAACCATTACCTCACCATTTACATTTTGTTTGGGTACTATACACTTAAGACACCACCCACAGAAGCCAAGGCAGCAGTCCATCTTCACTTGTTTATATGGGTTTCATTTTCGGTAGTGCTAAACTACACTTGTAGGATTGAACCCAGGGCTTTGCACATGCTATGCAAGATCCCAGCCCATCCAGCTATTGAGTTAAGACAATATTTGTATGGTTTGCAACTACAGAAATTAAGACTACTTGAATACCTACCTGGTTTGGACTTGGATTTTCTTCCCTCTTCTGAAACTTGTTGAATAACACTGCTCTTAGTAGCCTCTAATCCCTTATTCTCAGACTAAAAGAAAATAAATTATATGAAAATACTTGTTTTACATTTTACTTTCCTTAAGGGTATCAAAAATTAACAACTGATGAAATAACAACACATCTGAAATATACTAGAAAGGGGACCATCAGGAAAGATGAACTGAACTGAAGAGAAAAATCTCACTGGAATTAACCAGACTGGCTAAGAAAGTTGTCCTCAAGAGCCAGAATAAAGTACCCAAAGAAGGAGGAAAGAAAGGGGCATTTCAGTAATAGGACAGACAGAATTGTCAAAGACTAAAGACGGGAATAAATCAAAGACAGGTGGTTTTACATGCTAGTGAGGATATAATTAAATATGCATTTTAAACAGTTTTGATTAGAAATGCATCCCACAATATTCTTCATGTGACCAGAAGAGCTAGCACAGATAAATGCCTCAGAGTCGGGAAGGATGACACAGTGACATCTATGAAACCATCCCTGCTCTTGGGAGCCTCAACTGTGATGGTTTCTTCTTTCCTTTCTGTGACTCCTTAGGTTCTTTTATTTCCTTTCGGTTGAGTCTTTCAGCCACTGTCTTCTTCCTGATTCTGGCTCATAGGAGATTTAAATCTACAATGCTGCTGAGATAGCAGCCACCTTTTCAGCAGTGCTCAAACTCCAAGGTGCAGACGAGGCTCAATTATTTCTGATAATCTTAAGTTCCAGATACTGCCGAGTACCACATTTCTACAAGTTGCTTTAGTATGCATAGGATAACAAACATCTGTATAATTCGTACATCCCTCTCATAGCTATCACAAAGTGAAGTAGTAAAAGTTTCTATGATACTAGAAAGACAATGACCCTAAGATAAAGACTAAACCATTCTAAATATTTAAGTAAAAACAGTCCATCATTTAGAAGTCACAATATATAAATGTTAATACATTTCATACTTGAAACAGGTATTTCCTAAGGATGCCACTGTTGATATTCTAATCTCAGAACCAAGATTATGAATGTATTTAAGTATTTTTTCCCAAGAAAGTTCTTATTCATTAGTAGTGGACACTCAGCTACACTAAGGAGTATAAGGTATCCAGACTAAGAAAATAATGTTAAATGTCATTATACCCTTGTCATGAATAAAATTTAGAGATAAAAATACCAATAATTTGCAATCACTCTGGACTCAGAACTATAAAACATTACTCTTAAAAAAATATTTTTCATAAAAATAAAAAAAGCAATATTCAATTTTCTGTTACTGAGATTTCTGAAAATTCTCAAGTTATTGGTTTCTAGAATGAGGACAATCAAAGAACAATGACTGAGTTTTAGCAATAAACAGCAAAGCATATTCACAAAATTAAAATATTATATGACTTAATAACACTCAATATACTGACAAAATATATATATTATAAGCCTAGGCAAATAATACTGCCAGTTTATTTGAAATGTCTACCAAAACATTCTTATATGCATTACCCATATCTGCTTAATCTACAATTACAGCATTGACAGTTGTGACATACAACTTATAAAACCAAAAACATCTAATAGAGTTGGCTATTTACAGAAATAGTGTGCCGTATGTCAATAACTCAAACAGTGTCCCCTACAAGTTCATAAAGTTTTGAGGCTCTGTGTCAGCCAAGATGAACCTTCAAAAACGACGAAAAACTGGCCAGGCTATCTCCTTACACATGACAATAGAACATTTCAACTCATCAAGTCTACAATCATTCATATTTATTTGAGATGTCTCATTTTGGATTACAAAAGACAAGAATGTAACTGACTTCTCTAATCCAAAATTTGAACTTGATTTATTTTGTAATCAAAATAAAGATTGACAATTTGGTATACATATTAGATATGGGGAATAAATTTAAGATGATTAAGCTATATAAAAATAATGTAGATTTATAAGCATCTGCCATGAAAAACTGTCCTTAAGAATCCCCTGTCAATTTCCTAAGTCCAACTGGAGTTCCTATATGTTGAAAAAAATTATTTTGGGAAAAAAAAAGGAGCAAAATTTGCCTTTGCTTTAGTTACTTTTTAAAATGCTAACGAAATGAAGGAACTTACAGAAGAAATATGGATCAGTTATTTTCAACTGAAAACGCTGAGAAATTGTTTATGAAAAGAAAGAATATAAAATGCAGAAATTATATTTTAATCATGTATATTTCAAAGAAATATCTGAACAAGCCAAGGCCAGGTGATTTCCCAGCACTAAGAGGCTGATTTTCTACTGAGAGTGAATCCCACATGTGCCAGCAGAATTGGGCAATGAAGAATAACCCCATAACCAAAGGCTGATTTTCCATCTAGTACTTTACTATCTCAATCACACACAAGGTAAGGATATAAAATGTTTTCTGTAATTGAGAGTGACACTGCTTTCTATGTATGTTTACTAGGACTTTTTCATATTTTTATAGCTATGGGTCCTGAGCAACATGAATTAAAACTTACTTTTGTATTATTGATGTAATCTGTGGGATTCATCTGCACAGAACTAGTGAAAAGCTGAAAGACCAAACAAGAAAGATGATAAGTTTAAAAAATATTTAAAAAGATTTGTGTGTTAAAAATTTCTATACAACCATGTTGAGTGAAGGGATGTCACTCCTACACTGGGAAGTTTCCACAGATTAAAACAAGGTTGGAAAAGCAGGAAAGCAGAGCGAAAAACAAACAAAGGCAGAGCGAGCTGGCCATGCACTAGATGGAGTTTTATGTTGTAAGGATTTCTCTACAGGGAGGTAAATCATTTGAGATAGTTTCCCACAATTCTTATCCCTTCCTTAATCTCCATTCAATTTCTTATCTTTTTTCTCTCCCTAAACATCCTTGGCCATATGTAGCACCAAATACTAAGTCCCATGTCTTGAAACTAAGCATTCATTGAATACCTACTAATTAGGTGAACCTACTCTGACAGTGAAACCTAACATACATGACAAGTGGAGCCCTGACAAAATGCCATACCTACTTCATTTTATGTTCCACATAGCAAAGGAAGTTGATAAGAGTCAAAATAATGCCAATGAGCTGTATCACAGTCCAGCCAATTCATAAATACAACTTTTAAGTCATCACCATGAAACATTCTCTCTGCTCTCCAGGAGCTTACAATCTACAAGACAATACTGACATTAAATAGCTAACTCATACATGATCGAGTTTCACAACAGTTAGTAGAGCTTTAAAAGCAGAAAGGCGTTTGGAGACCAAGAGGGGAGGGAAGCACAGACACAGGCATAAATAAATATGATGCTGCGAGGTATCAGTAGTCCCAAGAGAAGACAGCAGAGTCCTGAGTTACAGTTACACCAAAAAGGTAGAGCATGTTCTAGAAATGGTTCAGACCAACCCAAATAACACAAGTTCTGACTTGAACAGTTATATACACAAGTTTAAAAGAAGCAGTGCAAAGCTATTCAGTGGATGAGGTCACATCCTATCAGGAATAAGACCCCTAAGAATAGTCTGAGCACTGAAACAGAAATTAGGTTCGCATTTTATAAGAATGACCAAAGTCAATGGTTCACGAACAATGAAATACAGAGGTCACAGTTTTCTTTCTTCTTCCATTCTCTTTAGACATGGACTCCTTTCTTAAAAGACCATAGCTCTCCTAAGAATATCCTCGGTTCTCTTTCATTTTATTTCCCTTTCTTTTCCTATCACCCACTGGCTGCTGAAGAGGTAAAGAGCTCAAATCTCTGGTGGTAGATGACTACTACTTTTATGTCAATTCAGCCTGTGACTATTTTAGAGAATCCTGATGTAATTTTGTACCTATAAACAGGGTAGTACACCTGAGTGAGGCCAGCAATGTAAGCTTCTCTCTCCCTTTATGCCTCGAAATCCTATTTACTGACTTTGGAGTATCTCGCACATACTCGCAGAAGATAGATGGGACAATACACAGCCAGTTCACATACAAAGAACTGACACAACTTCTTCAATTCTGAGGCCTGATGACCTCCTCCTGACTCCACCCTGATATAAGAAAGAACTGAACTTTGTAAAGAAAAGCCAGAATTCTACAATGCACTTAGTGGTTTACATCTTGACGATCTTCACCATCCATTTCAGAGAACAAGTAGACTTTAAAATTTATGACCCTACAATCTAATTAAATAATCTAAAGACAGGCACATAAAGCAGAATATCCCAAAGTCATAGAGTGGAATTAGAGCCAAGTTTGCATTTAAAGTATTAAGAAACAGAGATACGCACATTTCAGAACAGCATAGTAATGTCAAAATGTTTTCACAGAGGAAGAACCGAGAGACAAGAAATAGAGGAAAAACAAACAAACAAAAAAGATACAAAATTGAGTGTTCTAAAGTAATTAGGAAAAAAAAATTCTTACAGGAAAGAGAATTAGGAAGATAAAATGCTGAGACCCTCATATGGAACACATCTATAACCCTAGCATGTGAGAGGTGGATGCTTAGATACAAGGCCAGTTTATGTTATATGAGATCTTATCTCAAAAACAAAATGAATTCTCTTGTAGACCACTCTATAGCACTAAAATAAAGCACTAATAGTAGGGTTAATTATTTGTAATTCTTCCAACAGCCCTTCATGTTAAGCATTAGCCCTATTTAATAGATGAAGAAACTGGGAAAGAAAACTCTTCCATGTTGGAGATGTAGCTCAGTTGGTAGTGCTTGAGTAGCACGCATGAAAATCTATGTTTAATCACACCACAGTGTAAACTGGGTGTAATAGTCTAATGCATGCCTGTAATCCTATCACTTAGGAGGGAAGCAGGAAGAACAGAAGGTCAAGATCATCCTCAGCTACATGCCATGTTCAAGGCCAGCTTAGGGAATACATGAAACCCTGTCTTAAAAAAGGAAGTTAATTTTTCTAAGGCCAGTAACATTTACTAAGTATTAAGAAGAATATCAGAACTCAGACTTGTCTAATTTCAAAGCATGTCATCTTCCACCAGCCCAGCTGATGAAAAATGGATAAAGCAAACAAAACCAGAGGGACACAGAGACAGACAGACAGACAGACAGACAGACAGACAGACAGACACACACACCTGGGCTTAAGGAGGCATTGAGTTATTTTCTCTAAAAAAGGATACAAAACTGCAAAGGGCCGAAGCTTGAGGCCTGAAGCACAGTGAAATATTCTCAGCAAATACGGAAGTTTGAATATGAATTCAGTAAATGTTCAAAGTAAAATTGAAATGATCCAAAGACCATAGGATAGATAACCAGAATTTTGTTTTTAACACCCACATTCAGAGTTGGGAATGGGCTCAAGGACTGGTAGGTTACTGCTATCTAGCTGAAATGGGATATCACATGGAAGCTTAATTCACTTACCATGGTAACAAGGTCAGCATGGGAAGAAAATCTTTAAAGACAGTGAAATACAATCCTGAGTGGTACTGATGATTTGGGAAGGGTGTTTAAGCTAGGTGACAGATTAATTTCATGAGAAGAGATGCAAATGATTAATTAACCAGAAATCAGACTGAAAAAAGAAAGGACTAATTCCTTTTGGCATCATTCAGAAGTTCTTAAAGTGATATAATATTACGGAATCTTTTGATGTTAAAGAAGGTTCATTATAAGGCAAAAGATTTCTCAGAATAAACAGATCTAGCAAAGAACAAGACTCATGTGAGTAGGACAAAGTTAGACGAATCTAGAAAGCTTTGGATAGGGTAAGAAGAATGCCAGAGAACAAAAGCAAAATGGGTGAGAAAGATTCGTAGGGCCTGAAATCAAAGAAAAGATTATCAGTCCAGACAATACTGGAGTAAGTTCACACAGACGGTAACAAAGACTGGAAGAGGGAATCACTCAAGATATTCAAAATATAGCAAATATAATGAAAGGTATTTTACTAGAAGACATTAACTCCCCAAGTATTAAGAAGTGTCTCTATGATACTCCCTGATTAGGTACTTCTATTACTAATTTTCAAAGATCTTTATTCAGTGACAATGTATTCTAAAACAAGATATACATATAGTAACACACAGCAACAAGTCCAGACACAGCCTGTATTTAGTAGTGGTAATGTTGAAAACAATGGTACGTTGTTACCAGAGAAGCAACTGCTCCTCAGAGGCACACAGTGATCACATTATCAGTGTCCTATATCCGCCTGTTTATGCTTCCTAATAAAATCATTAATTAAGAAAGTAAAATGCAGAAAGTGTAGACTACAAAAAAGTATTGATTTTAAATATATATATGTATACAAACTACCAGTATAGTAAAGATTATCCAAAATACCTACATCAACCAGAAGGTCTGGGTCTATGCTAAATTGTCTTCCTGAAAGCATAGCTTGGAAGTCCTCTAAACTGCAATCAATGCTGTCAAGATAATCCAACAGCTCAACCCTAAAGAAAAAAAAAATTCACATTTATTAAGTATTCTCATACTTACATTTCAAATCACTGCTGGTAATCCAGCTCTACAAAAATCACCTTAGTGACTTAAGTCCTTACCAGTTCTAAAGACATCACATTTAAGATCTGGGATTTCTAAAAATTGAAAAACTCATACCTTTTATACAAATTTAGTATTTTCAGAGAAGATGTGCTGCCATATAGGTGTGCTTTCCCCTTTTCTTCTCTACTATCTCACGAATACTCCTAATATTCAAATTGATTACTTCTGTACAATAAATTACTATATTTTTAATATAATGTGTCCCTTAATAGAAACTACACTAGCATACAGAATTGGTACAGTTAAAAGCACGAATACCTTACAGTTACAACAAGAATTTTATTAAAAAAAAAAAAAATTGATGAATTGCTCAACAAAGTTCCAAGACTACTTATGGGACAATTAACCCCTGACTACAGAGTTCAACTTTGATCAACACAAAAGAGACAAGACAGGGTCAGCATCTAAAAGGAAGATCACTGTACCACTTGAGCTATCATTATTACTTTTAATTTATAGAAATTTAATATTTACTTGAGGTTTATTATTGAACTGAATACTAAAAAGTAACTGAAAACCTCTAGATGAATACTCACTTTCCCAAAAGGTTAATGTTATCATTCAAAATGGAATCCATCATGGTCACAGGATCTTCGGAGGGCAGACCGGATGAGCCATTTAGCTGGACAGCACCAGACATAACAGGGCTGCTGCCAGCGGTTCCCAAACTGAACGGCTCTCTGGCTAGTTCGTTCTGATCTCCACTCTGAATGACAGGAGCATACTCATCTTCATTGTCATCTTCAACAATCACAATATCAGGATACTGGCTACAGCTACAGCAGTGATATGAGAAAAAAAAAATATAATTTAGAGAAGGCAAATTTATTTCCATTCTCTGGTGGGATTCACAAATCATCTATTAAAAGGTTTCCTTTTCTGGAGTAAGTAGCTTAATTTTGATAATTCGTAAGATAGAAAACTACAATGAATCAAGGAAAAAGGTTTAACTGCAAATAAAAATCATCTATTTTTATTCATTCTTTCTTTCTTTTTTTTTTGGAGGTATGATTTATCTGGTTCAATACTCTAAATATGAGGAAAAGATTAGTATTTCAAACCAAATATGGAAAAATTAAATTTTTCAAAGAACCAGGGTTTTTAATTTGTTTGCTAAGAACAAATGATGAACATTTCCCCAAATATCTCCTGATTCCTTACTTGGAGGGATCAGATATAACATCCTCATTAGTTTCTGGAATAACTGGAATATTTTCTTCATCCGCATTATCATCAGTAACATCATAAATAATTATGTCATCTGAAATCCGCTCTCTTGACTTTAAACCTTCAGTCCTACTATGTGGAACCTAAAGAATCAGGAGAAAACAAGAACGTATGGACTACTACAAAGGATATCATTAAATAAATAAACTGGACACATTCTATTTACTAAATGTTGAGGACAGTAAACAAAACAGCTTTGTCCTCTGCCCTTCTGGGACTCACATATTAATGAGTTATAATATCATTTGACAGAGCTATGAAGTATATACCCATATTCTACTTAACAACAAATTGCTTTATTGAAAGAGACCCTGAAGATGACATGCCCAAAGACTGTCTCTCTGGAGATCTTCAAATTCTAAAGGACTTTACAGATAAACAGTGAACAAGTGCTAGGCCTTCGGAAATTTCCAGCATAATCTCACAGCCACTGCACTGACAGCGACTACACTCTCTGAACCTGCTGTTTCCAAGAGGCTTTATTCTTACTCATTAAATAGCTTCACTGAGAGATATTCAGAACTTCAACAATTCCATAGTTAAAGATACTTTGGCTGTTTTACCAACAACTTGTTCTTTTTAATGTTAAGAGGTAGCCCAGGCCTGTTACCCCAACTACTCAGGAGGGTCAGACAGGAAAATTCCAAGTTCAATACCTGCCTGGGCTACAGAGTGAGTTCAACAGCAGCCTAGACAGCTTAGTGGGATCCTATCACAAAATGAAAAAAAGGAGCTGGGAATATATGTCAGTGCACAATACTTGCCTAACAAGCATAGGACCCTAGGTTCAATCTCTACTATCACCAACAGAAAAAGAAAAAAATGTATGGGTACATTCAGGTCAGTTACATTAAGAAGTTCAATTCTCTAAAAGTAAGCAAATCATTATTATAGTGCAAATTTTTTTAAAGTTTTAACACTAGATGACAGAGGTAAAAGTTGAAAGTGCTTAAAAATATATAAGTTCTATTTAAAAAACATCTAAAATACATGAAACACTTTAAAAATATGTAAATTTCAGTTAAACTAAAACAAACAACCAAACAAAATGAATACTCATCTACTTATATAAGATCAATCCAAAACTCAGGCTACATCTACTTAGTTTAGAAAAAGAAGTGGGATGAACACTGATATGAAGTTAACGCTGCTTTGTCCCAGAGGGGGTAAAATAAAAGATAAATAAACAAAACCTCAATAAAAGTTCAATAATAAATCTGACTCAATATTTAAAAATCCCAACATTCAAATTAACAATAGTAACTCAGTGGTATAGCATTTGCGTTGCCAGGCAAGAACTTAGATTTGATATCTAGTACTATCAAAAAAGAAAAAAAGGATTATCAACAAGAAAGCAGTATCATAAAAAGAGGCTTACACTAGCTTGATGTTAGACTAATCTGCAATTAGATATGTCTATAGAAAAAATACAAGTATACAAAATATTTGAAATTGCTAGAGAAAAGCAACCTAGTCAGTACATATTTATCACAGAAGATGAAAAGGAGTAAGTAGCAGTGAGTTCCACAATCATAATTACACCAAGATGACATTATCATTCTGTTCCATCGATACAGCAGCATAGCAAACTGCATTTGTTTTATCAATTCCAAAAGTAATGAAAAGGCCACACTGCTGATACACAGCTCACTGGTACACTGCGAGCTTAGCAGGTAAGAGGCCCGTGTTCAATCAAACCCTTTATCAAAGTGCAAGTCACATGCAGAGTATTGAAATAACATCATCTGTGTGAAATTTAGACATATGCAAAATAGCAGCAATATTCCTGAATTCACACATAAAACACCCATGGCAATAACAAATATTAAAGCTTGGAAATAAACTATTTTGTAATGATTTATTTCTTAAAATATTAAAACAAATAATGAAAAGTCACGATTTAATAGAGCTGGGGAATGAGCACTTACATTATTATTCACTAAACGTCTTTGACTGCATGAAATACTGCCATAATAAAATTTAGTTTGAGACAATAAATATAAAATACATTAAAATTTACTTTACGATGGTGATTATCAGTTGGTTCTTTGACTATGTGCTGAAATAGATTCTTCTTTTGAGCTCCATTAGTGTTTAGAAGTAGAGGCCTGTAAACAAGAATAATATTTATATAATCCCAAGAGGAAAAATAAAAGGGATTTAAGGTTTCTAATAATTTACTCAACACCTCAAGCATACTTACTTCAATAGTGAATAAAAACCTTCAATAAAAATACAACAGAAACTCCTGAATTCCTTATAACACATACTGAGTTTTTTTTTCAGTGGCATCACAGAAAGAGGCAGCAGACACTATAACCTGCTGAAATCTTGGCCTTACAGGTCATTCTACCTGTGCCTCTCTCAGCTCTTCTGCTTTAGGTGTACCAATGGCATAACCAGCTAATATAACCATCACAACCTATCATTAAGATTTGAAAAGACTGGGTCAACCATATTTAAAATAAACCAAATATTTGATTCTCTCCTTATCCACAACAAATGACCTATTTTTAAAGAGTTTTTCTCACTAGGGCCTCCTAATGCTACTTTAAACTGTTAATATGAATGAAAAATCATTTATTAGTAACACCTTCAAGTGTACAAAGTAACCATCTAGCCTAGCCTCACTTCTCAAAAAAACAAAACAGAACAACAACAACAAAACATCAGCATGGAGCTGGGCACGTAGGATAAACAGGTTGCATATTTCCAAAATAAGTAAATTTTTGAGCATTAGTATGGCATAAATGGAAAAGTCACTTATATTTCTGTGATGGGCCATGGTCAATTAAAAGCATCATTCTCAGCCCTTTTAGCTGCTTGACAAACCAACTACCTAATGTATAAAATTATTGAAGAGATAATTACTTTCAGACTACATGCATGCATGAGGTATGCCTAATACCTACATGAATTTTGAGTTCAGACATAAAGTTTATCACAGACATCTCATATGTATGTAAATATCCCAGAATCTGAAAAAAATTACAATCTCAAATATTTTTACTATCCTAAAAGCATTGTGTTAGGGGATGCTTACCCTGATAAGACTACTCTTGAAGTGCTAACATAATTTAACAAGGGAGAGAGTTGTTCTTTGGTATCAGACATATACTCAGCAAACACAGGTATTCATGATTAAACACCAAACAGTTTTTAAATCAAAATTTAAAAAAACTTACCTTTTACGTTTTAAGCTCACAAGCTGATTATTCTGAACCAATGTAACAATAAACTGGACAATCTGAGAGGAAAATGTAAATAAAATTCTTTCATCAAAGCTTCTGTCCACATCCTACCAGTTACTACCCAGCTTTCTGCCCTTGTGCAGGGTTCTCAATAAATGATTCTAAAACACACACCAACTAATGCTCAGTCATTTTAAGTTCTCACAAGTTAACACTTGAGATTTGCGGTTTCTTTAGGAAGATTTAAGTGTGATGCAAAGACAGACAAACTGGTGTTTGATAGACAACATTTTCCTAACTAAGGTAATATCATTAGAGGCAAAAGTAATTACTAACTCAGAATAGATAATCTTTCAGGTCCGAAAAAGTATAATGGCCAGTTTTATAAATATTACTGTTGAAATACATCCATCTAAGCTTGCCTAATCAGACATTTATATCAACCGTAAATTTAAAATATTTGATTAAATTTAGAGTGAAAACTACCTAAACAGAGAGCCCTGTAAATGAACCTTATTTTATAAGTTTGTTTCTTTAAGTAAGATATGGCCCAGCAGCACTATTCTAGTATCTTCTTATACATTTAAGTCCTCAGCCTCAATACAGAAATTTCCAATCTGAATTCTGATGGGGTCCAGCAATGAATGTAAACTGTTTAGTCTTCTAGGTAACATTTATCAGAACTACTCTGGCTTAGCGTAGGACCTGAAATTTTACTGTCAGCTTCCTACCTAAAGATGCCAAGTCCAAGTGCAGACAGTGGATAACAATGAAAAGAGTGCTCCAGGGTCTGAATAAAGGCCAAAGTGGTTGGAGGACTGTCTTAGACTCTGTAGAGTTGTACATGCATATGGAATTTAACATGATTAAGAAAGAATGTATCAACTAAGTCTATTATATAGCATATAACTTCAAAACTGAGCAGAAAAAATATTGGTGAAAAACTGAAGTGCTGTGTTAACTATTTCACCAACTATCATTGCTTTGGGGGAAAAAATTCAGATTAAGTGGTTAATATTTATACAAAACGCTGTTTTGTGAAAAACAGTAACAGATCTTTTCATCAAGTACAAAATTAAAAACACCTGTTATTTTAACTCAACTATCCTAAACAGGGTTATGCATTAGAACTGCCTACAGAAGTTTTAAAAACACACTAACTTAAATGAAACACTGGGAAATGAATTTTATTATGTCCAACCTTAATGTTATCTTATTTTACAAAACTAGTATACTATTTGATCATAGGCCAAATGTGACAACTGTTATTCATCTCCACTGTAAGCCTAGTTCACTAGATCCAAATCCTGTCACTCATAAGCTTATTTTTAGCTCAAGTGCCTTTTCAAGCAGGAACAAGATTCCTCTCTCCCTCACCCTCCCCTCAAAGGAACCTGTTGCTGAGTCCAGTTTACTCCTAAGCAAAAAATAGACAGCTTCATTACGCTCATGTTTCTTTTTTAATAGCAAGTGGAAGTTGGAATATAAAGATTAAATGACAAGGACATGATGCCATGGGCAGATTCTAATTCTTCCACTAATTTTCAGCTCAATATCTTGAATTTATTTTGTAACTTTTTAAATTACTTTTATACTAAGCCCAATTATAGCACACACTGGAAAAAACACCATCAAACTCCCAGGAAATTTGGCCAAGTGACTTAAAAATTAACTATGCCGATCAGAGTAAACAGCAACAACTACCAACAGTCCACAAACAGTAAACTGTCTACTTATCAAGCAACTGTAGAGCACTGTGTGGGCAGGGAGGCTTCTTACCTTCCTAATAACTTGCTGCTGCTGTGCGTGCTTTGCTCTTAATTCTGACACCTCCTTCCAAAGGGACTCGTTTTCACTGTATTAAAATTTATTTAAAAACCAAACAAGAAAGATTTGGTCAGAAGACCAAGCCACATCTTTAATCAAGAAAGCCAGAGAATTTCACAACTCTACAGGTGAGAGTAGGCAGACAGAGGTAGGAGAACTACGAGTTCAAGACCAGCTTCAGCTACACAGTGAGACCTTGTCTAAAGAAACAAATACTACATAACTATGCTTCTCCTATGCTATAATTATTTGTTCTCAACTGTATTATCTACTAGTCACGGCAATACTTGTAAAAAGCCTTAAGATACATAGTTGCATGCATATAGTAGCAGGTAATTTATTCCTTTTGATAACAGGGCTTGGTACTTTTTGTTTAAACTAAGTTTAAGCAGGAGAGCAATTATATATAGATTTTGATAATTCCTGAAGGACACAAAGGAAAGGGACACTGACCAGCATGCAACATGCTCCAGGCACTATGCTCAGCATCTTACATGTCTGGAACACTTAAACTTCCATAAACACTGCCATGATCTTACTATGTAGATGAAGTGATGGAACTCTGCCTAATATCATACAGATAACTCTGCACCTATTAAAGGAAACTCATACCCTCTAAGGAAGCACAGAACACTTCGAAGCATTTCAAAAGAAGTCCAATAACTTACTCAATAGCTATAATTCCTTTTCCTTCTTACTTGCCTTTGTAAAATCAAAACTGTAGTTATTAAATACTGCTGAGCTAATAAAATACAGAGAATAATCCAACTATCAAATGCTTATTTTAACTTCTATTAAAATCCCCGAAGTTATCTTCCTCAAGTTATCTGTACTATTATAACAAAAGGGCAGATTCACATATAGAGTTATCAGAAAAGAAAATTGTTACAGAATGATTAAATGATCAAATTCTTGAATTAACTTAAAGGATGCTACTAGCAGAAGACAGACAGAGCAAACAGCACAACTAGTTAGATAAAACAAGCAAAATTGGAAAGTGTAAGGCTTATTCAAACAAGGACTCAAAGTCCCAAGTCACTCATGAAAACATTTGAATTAGGACAATTAACAGCAAAACTGTGAGATGGAATGTGTGAAATAACTACCCTCAGGCTCTTGTTATTAAGGGAACTCCTCATATATATAAAAATAAAACACACCTACTCTATATACGAGTTAATAGTGCAGCAGTTAAGAAAATGCTACTAAATAATGTTATAAAACAAGATAAGCCACGTTTTTGAGGTAAGAGGTCTGTGGAACCCCCTCCTGGGTCTATGTGCAGTATCAAGTAGGGCAACTTGTGTATGTGTGTGTGTGTATGTGTGTTATTTCCCATGCCCTACTTTTTCCTAATAGACAGGCCACAATTAAACATACATTTTAAGTCACTTATATATGAAGACCTTATGAAAACTAATCTATGTAAAACTGTATTTACTACACTATCAACTAGTTATATATAAGATTTCTAACATGTGCCCTCATTTACATGTGAAAATCACATGAAAACTAATCTGTGTAGTACTATTTACTATATTATCTTAAAGATCTATCATTTCAATAAGCAAGACTAGCTTCATGGCAACATTCTATAGTCTGACAACCATAATTAAAACCTGCTATTAGGACAAAGTCTACAGCTACAAACTAAAAATAAAGAGAACTGACACTTACAGAAAACAAGATGACCTTTGATCTTGGCTATTGAGGATTAAAGTAAAACACCAGACACTCTCCAAACCCCAACACACACGCCCCAACCTCCATAATATTAAGATTATATTTGGAAATAATATTTTACCTTTTTAATTCTGAAAGCCTGGACTCAATAGTTTCTTGTTTTATTTGAACCTTCTGAGCACTACTTATAATTTTTGTTAAATCTTCCTGACGAATTTTATTTTCCTCTGGTTTTGAAGATGAAACCTTCCAAAAATACAAATTTAGAAAATTAAATATATACTAATTGTAATTCAAACTTCCTATTATGAGAAGTTTCTGTATCCTATTAAAGAAGTAAGATGTGGTTACAAATTTCTAGATAAATTCTAGAGCAAGAATAAACTTTATAGCTCAACACAAGAGAAATCAAGGACTAACCACTTTATTTCTCACCCTTTCCCTAGCCTACTTTTTTCCATGGGCTCTTCACCTTTTGTTTTTATTCTGCAGTATTTAGGATTGAACTCAAGGCCTTGTGCATGTTAGATTGATTAGACTTACATATTCTAGCCGTTGGGCTATAGGTATTCCCCTGCCTCCTTTTCACCACCACCTCCTACGTTTTTGGTGACAGGAACTGAAGCCAGGGTTTTCAGGGTGCTAGAAGTGCTCTACCACTGGACTATCAATATCCCTCTTCTTTCTTTTCTATATACCTTCTATGGATTTAGTAAAGACATCTCATTTTAGCAGAAGACAGTTGCTATTTTTCTCTGCCAACTCAAGAGTAAGCCCTCCCATTACACTGGGTAACTCTACCCTCTGTGACTCCATGGTGAGCATTTTCCTTCCCTCGTTAAAGTGAAGACTGTATTACTCTCAGCACAGTTGAGCTCTGAAATAAGTGGTGGGAACAGATGAACAATTAATCAAAGATTTATTAGTCTAGTTCATCTCCATAAGAAATAGCTCTGTATTTCTGCATTCATTTTCATTATTCATATATCTGTTATTATGGGGGTTACTGAGACAAGGGTCTTATTCCATATTCCAGGCTGGCCTGGAACTCACTTAGACCAAGCTGGACTCAAATTTGCAGCAATCCTTCTGCCTCTGCCTCCTGAGTACCAGGATTACACGTGTGGACTACCACAACTGCCTTTTTCTGTATACTCTTAAATCCAGCAGCTTAAAAAAGAGTTGTGCCTCATGTCTATAACCTAATTAATGCACATTAGCAGCAGCTCACCTTCCTTTTAATGTTCTCCAACAAGTCATCCTGGCCTTGTTTGAAGTAAGGATGCTGAAATTCAACAGGACCATCTCTTTCCTGTTTTATAATTCCAGAGTCGATATGTACCACTTTACGGAAGCCATCTGACAAAGATTCAAATTTACATGACTAAAATTAGACAACTCAAAAATTAATAAAGCTTATACAGAAATTATTTTCATGAGAAAAACTGGCTCAATCAGTGGTTGTTAATAGCATTAGAAGCAAACCACTGGTCATACTCACACATATTTAGTTGTCTCACAAAGCTGGCCATGTTATTGTGTTTGAAGTACTTGGGAAGAATTTCTTTTGCAAATCTCTGCTCATCCAAGACCAGAAAACTTTGCCCATTCTAAAAAGAAAAAAAAAAAAAAAAAAGCCCACAAATGTCACTTAGTTACGGTCCTCTGATGAAGTTATATATGTGAATCTAAATCAGCTCTGGTAAACCTTTCCAGATACATTCAGACCAACATTCTATTTCTGGTAATGGGGGAAAAAGGCATGTATATACATACACACACACACACACACACACACACACACATATATATGTGTATATATGTATATATACACACACTTTATATATATATAAAATTACAAGTCAAATTATAAGAACAATTTAGGTCTCAGCATCAAACCAAAAACTGCACCATACTCTGTGATAAAATATTGAAAGAATTTCTACTGCCAGGCTGTGGTGGCACAGGCCTTTAATCCCAGCACTCAGGAGGCAGAGGCAGGTGGATCTCTGTGAGTTCGAGGCCAGCCCGGTTTACAAAGCAAGTCCTAGGACAGCACACAGAAAAACTCTTGTCTCGAAAAACAAACAAAAAAAAGAATTTTTACTAGGTAAACAAAAGGTCTAATATGTAGACAGTACTATTAAGTTATTTTAAAGCTAATATAAACAGACAAAAACAGAGAAATCATCATTTTAACACTATCCAGAACATATGTAACAGTGTAATTAGTATATTACACTGAAAAACTGTAAAAGAATTTAGAAAGATTTCTGGTTACAAGATTAATTAACTGATTAATTAATTACTGGGGTCTCCATTTAGAGCTAGGCAAGCACTAACCCACTGAACTGTATCTCCAGCCCCCTTTTTATTTCTAAAATAAGATCTTTAATTGTATGTACATAAGTATTCTGCCTATATCTGTATGTACACTAAAAATATGCCTGGTGTTCATGTAGGTGCAAGGAATGCTTCAGATCCCTGGAACTGTGTTGCATGTGCACCAGCTTGTGAGTACTAGGAACCAAACCTAAGTCCTATGCAAGTGCTCTTAACTCTGAGCCATCTCTCCAGCCCTTAGTTTCTGAGACATTCTCATTAGTTGCCCAGGCTGGCTTAGAACTCACTCCAGGCCTCAGCCTATAAGAAGCTACAACAGGCTGTACCAGCATCACCAGCAGGTCAGGCTAGCTTCTAGATTAGTACCAAGAAAACAAGATACTCATATGTACAACAATACAGTTGAACTCTTACCTGACATCATGTACAAAATTTAACTCAAAATAGCTAAAAAACCTAAACACATTAGCATCAAAGATGTGAATCTTGCCAGATATGGCACACACCATTAATTCCAGCACTCAAGAGGCAGAGGCAGACAGCCAGAACTACATGGAGAAACCCTGTCTCCAAACACCAAACACACACACACACACACACACACACACACACACACACACGAGAAAAACTTCATGACTTTGGAACTACAAATGATTTCTTGAATACAATACTGAATACAGGCAACATTAGCAAAATCAGAAATATGGGACCATATTGTTTAATAATTTATGCATACTGAACATCAACAAGAGTAAAAAGGCCTCCCGCAGAATGGTAAAAAAAGATTTGTCTATCAGGTATGTGACATATATTTAAAGCAACAACAAAAAAGCCAATTAAAAATAAGCAAGGTCTCTGAGTATCATTTTTTCGAAAGATTCATAGTTGCAAATGAGTGCATAAAAGATGCTCAATATTCACAAATCGTTAGGAATACAAAAACAATAAGATACTACTTCCCAGCAATGGCTTTTATAAAACAAACAAACAAAAAAAAACTGTTGCTAAAAATAAACAAAAAACAAAAATTAAAGAAATACTCAAAGAGCTAATAATTCCTACTCTATATAAACACTCCAAAACTAAAAAAGAACCTGAAGAGATATCGGTATTGCATGATCCCTGTAATATGTCACAAAAGCCAAAACGTGAAAGCAACTTAAGTGTTCTTCATCTGATCAATGGATGAGCAAAATGTGGTACAGAAATATTATTCAGTGTTTCAAATAGAATTTGACATGTGTTACAAAATGGATGAACCCTAAGGACATTATGCTATGTGAACTAAGCTGGCCCCAGAGCAATAAATACTGTATGATACAACTTACACAAGGTATTTTAAAAAGCCAATTTCTTAAAGGTAAGTGTAGAATAGGGTGTGATTGTTCAGGATTGAGAGAGATGATAGTTACTGTCTAACAGGTAGGCATTTAGTAGTGGTTTTAAATAAACATGGCTCCTTAGGCTCAAATATTTAAATGACTGGTCCCCAGTTGGTGGAACTGTTTGGGAAAGACTAGGAGGTGTGGTCTTGTTGGAGGAGTATCACTGGGGCGCGCGTGCGGGGGGGGGGGGGGGGGGGGGGGGGGGGGTGTCGGCTTTTTGAAACCTTCAAAAGCCCACACCATTTCCAGCTAGCTCTCTCTGCCTCTTGCTTATGGATCAGATATAAGCTCCTAGCTAATGCTCCAATGCCATCCAATGACTATGTATAGCTGGAAGATTTTCTGGTCCCACCTGGCTCATGGTCAGGACAAATCTCTCTCACTGGCCAGTCCTGCAGCCACTCAGACCCAAATAAACACACACAGGCTAATATTAATTAAAACTGCTCAGCCATTAGCTCAGACTTACTACTGACTAGCTCTTGTACTTAAACTCAGCTCATTTCTGTTAAACTATACATCGCCACGTTTTCCATGGCTTTACCTCTGTGCATTACATGCTGCTCCCTGGCCAGCAGGCTAGTGTCTCCTGACTCACTCAGCCTTCCTCTTCCCAGAATTCTCCTTGTCTGCTTGTCCTGCCTGGCTAATGGCCAATCAGCATTTTATTAAACCAGTATAGAAAAGCATTATTCCACAGCATTTCCCCTTTTCTGTTTAATTAAAAAGGAAAGTTTTAACTTTAACACAGTAAAATTATATATAACAAAACAGTTATCAAGCAAGAATTACAGTTACAATATCTAGTCTATTCATATTTGGCAAATTCAAATAAAATACTCTATCCTATATTTGTGAGTCTAAAGTTTCATATCTAACTTACCTTTTATCATAACTAAGGAAAATTATAACCATCTAGTCTTCAACTACATCAAAGACTTCAGAAGGATATAATATTACCTAAGTAAATAGGAAGTACATTGTAAGCAACTTCCAAAAATCTAGAATGACAGAGACAGCTGGCTGCCTGGACAGTCACCTAAAGTTCCTTAGTAATGTTGGGGTATCCATCTTCAGCCGATAGGCCTAGTCCCTTAGTCATTTTTTTTTTTTTTTTTTTGGTGTGTGTATGTCCTGTAGACTGTCTGGCAGTCTCCTCTGCAAAGCAGGAACCTGAAGGACCATCTCGCCTTGTTTTAGCAAAATTTAGTGGTCATTTTTCCATGGGTCCTGCATGTCAAGTCGATACAACATTTTGTCAATCAGTCTAGGCAAGAACAGTTTCTTGCCCAAATGGCCAGTTCTGCCAAGAAGATAAACTCCATATAGAGTGTCCTCGATGCCCATCTTCTTCTTTGAAGTAAATCGGTGCTGCCAGGAGCAGACACATCTCACTGTCCAGAAAGTCTGTTTTTAAAACATTTTAAATGCCATATTCTGTACAAACCTAATTGAAATATATCTATGTATACCTAGAAAACTTAACTAACATGACTATAAGTTTGACTATCATAGAAGACTACTTATTAATCTGTATTTCTTAACTATTCATTACAATTTAAATGAGTTACATACACATAATACCTCTGTGTCTGCTATGTTCCCCATCCCAATGGGTCATAGACTCACCTTCTGAACTGTAAGCCTCAAAGAGACTCTTCTATAAGTTGCCTTAGTCTTGATGTCTCATCACAGCAATATAAATTAAGCCATAATTTCAGTTTGGAAAAGATAAAAAAGTTATTCTAGAGTTGGGCAGTGATAATGGTTATGTTAAAAAAAAGTGATGTAATTGAAGTGTACACTTAAGCACAGCTAAAATGATTAATTTGATGCCATATTATTTTACTAGAAAAAAAAAAGACAACACAAAGATGGCAGCATAAATCGTCCAAAAAAGGATTATTTAATAAAAGATGCTGGACAACTAAGTAAATGAAAAAGCAGTGAGATGAATCCTTCAACCAGCTGAAAAAGCTTATTCTACATACATTTAAGACATAGAAAAGAAAAAGCACATTTCTCTCCATAAAACATTAGAGAGAAGACAATGTGAAACTACAATAGAGTAAAATATCCCAATAACAAATTATCAAAACGCATGGGACCTTTAATTAAACATTAAACGGATCCAAGGAAAACAGAGCATTGTAAAGCTGCTAATTCTCCTTTAATTCAACCAACACATTAAACTGCCTCAACTTTAAACTATCTTAATTTTCAAAAGATTTTTAAAGATGAAGAAATAAAATTACAACAAGTAGGTAACTATATACTTGTTATAAAGGAACTCCCATAAATAAAAATATTGATAAAAAAAATCTACAATACAAAATTTCGACAGAACAGGAAACCTAGTGGCTAATAAACAGAAGAAAACTTTAGAACTCACTAATTACTAACTGAGATATAAATTAACGCAAAGCCTCCTTAAGGGAATATTTTCTATCTACCCTCCCGAAAACCTCTAAGAAGGGTAATACTTTCTTTGAAGAAGTGAAGTGACTGAATGCCTCACGCACAGCTATCAAGGGGAAAGCTGGAGAGAAGGCTCAGCAGTCAAGAGCACATACTGCTCCCCAGTTTGGTTCCTACAACTCATGTGGGTAGGCTCATGACAGCCCTTAATAACACCAGCATCAGGAAATCTGACACTCTCCTGCCCTCTGCAGGTACCTGCACTCAAGTGTGTACACACACGTACACACGTACACACGTACACACACACACAAAAAATAAATAAATAAATAAATAAAACCTTTAGAAAAGAGAAAATAACTCTTTCCTTTAAAAGAGAGAAAATAACTTTTTTCAGTTTTCCATCCAACATCAGCTTAAAGTTTTACCATTCAGTATTGGCATTGCTTTTTGGAGAAATCTGTAAAAGAAAACGGAGAGAAATCTGTCCGAAGAAACTAGAATTAGCTCTAGATAACATTTACCCAGAACTTCCTATTAGTTGTAGAGGGCAACACTGATATAGAAGTAAAGACAGCGCCGGCCTGTGTAAAAAGTATACTGCAGAGAGTGGGAGAGTCTGTTAGGAGTTTCATCTACCCTGTATACACATAAGCATTACAGCCCACTAAGCATGGAAATAACTATACAAGAACCTGGATGATCTGTAAGACACTTCTGAATATTATTCCACCAGGGGTGTCCAACCTTTGACATTACAATATGACTTTGTCACCTACAAATGTGTTGGGCCACATTCATTGTTATGCCAGGATACCTGGGATACCATTCCAACCAAACCCATTACATTTTGTAGCAGCTTCATTGATTTAAATCTTAAGCACTAATTGTGTCTCTAGAACAAATATCCTACTGAGTTTAGATTTTGACTTGTTAATTGGTATATTAGAAATGGGCAGCTAAAATATAAACTGAGACTTAATAATGAGATGAATAAAAATAATTAAGTAGCTTGTTTCATGTAATAAGACTTCATATTTAAGCACTGGTTTAAATTCTCCACATTTTAAATTGATCAAAAGAAAGTTATTAAAATGTTTTGGCTAATTTGAATTTATTAGACTTACTAGACAATACTCTTTAATTAGAACCAATTATCAATGTATTTGAGTAGTACTTTTAACAGCACAAATAAGCAGCCTTTTGCAAGTTAAAGAAGTTCAATAAACTCAGCTTGGCTGGGGAAAGTATTTCAGTCCAATTTCTAATGTTAAAACACAGCTGAGTAACGGTCTGTACTGATCCAGCCTTGTCAACGTTTAATCCTTCTGACTGATGAAAAGCATGAGACATCTGTTTATTTTAAGTACACGCTGGTAGCTACCTTTCTTTCTTTCACTTCTTTGTACCAAATTCACCAAATATTTAATATACATAACCTGCAGGGGGTGAGGCGGGGCACCTGGCTGACAAATACATAAGTAAATTCTAGAAGTAAGTTTAAAAAAAAAATAACACTAATACCACGCAAAATTCAAAATAACAGGTACTCCATTGTTCGCTATTAAAAGCATGTAAAACTGAAAATTAGTTTCACAAACAAACAAAAAGACACAGAAACAGAGGAAAGAGATATCATTACATTAAGCTGTTAAGTTTTCACTTACTCAA